>NW_020955797.1:306766-381419 GCF_003031625.1 Empidonax traillii
AAAAAAAAAAAAAAAAAAAAAAAAAAAAAAAAAAAAAAAAAAAAAAAAAAAAAAAAAAAAAAAAAAAAAAAAAAAAAAAAAAAAAAAAAAAAAAAAAAAAAAAAAAAAAAAAAAAAGGAAGGGTGGATTGCATTGATTATACATGCTGGAAAAAGGTGTTAGGTAACACCTGAAACAATGTCATAGAAAGATTCCCAAAGAAAGGGGTGACGTACTTTCCCAGGCAATTCAGGGGCAAGAACCTCCCTGCTGAAGGTAAGCTGATATATCAAGGTGGGACTGAAGGACAACTTAATCAGCCTCAATTATGTTAACCAGGAGGTGGGGCGGGGAGGGGGGAGGGGGATAACCCACGATCAGACTCGACAACACTTTCATACAGCTGAGCCTTGGCAACTAAAGTATAGGATACAGGTTCTATTGGGTAACACTTGGATTGTTTCTAAAGTCAGGAAACTTGTAAGCTCTTCAGACCCCATTTAAGGATTTTACACTCTTGAAGGTTTTGGAAGCTTTTTATCACAAAATATCCTACCTTCCTTAATAAGAAGCAAGTATGTCAGTTACAGAAAGCAAGTTCAGGGCATATTACATTAGATGAATATAAAGCTCAATTTTTTTTCATAATTTATAGATCAATTTATATTTGTTTATAAAATCAGTAAGTTTAAGTGAAAACTTCCAAAAATTGTCACGTATCTTCAGACACTACTTTGTTGTGAAAATTATTGCAAAATCTAAATCTTTAGAGTCTGAAAAATGCAACCAACTATGGAGGTACTTCAAAAGTGTATTTTTAAATATCCAATACCAAATTTTTTTCTATATGTAAATATTCAATACCAAATTCAAACTTTTAGAAAGGAAGTAATTTTGGACATATTTCTATAGCTTCTTAAAATATCTATGTTATTCACTTTAGTATCTTCAGTGAACACTATGTGACATTAAAGTTTTATTAAAAAATTAAAGAGGTTATTACTTCTCATGTAGATTTACATCAGTATGACCCTATATCTCATTCAGAAGATTTACAGCAAACAGGTCGGGCAGAAAGCATCTAACTTATGTGCCCCTTAGTTCATTCCTTCCCCAAAATTATTCCAAGTTTCTTGAAACATTTAGGAATCTTGGGAAAGTCCAAGCAGTCTCCTGACCGCCTTTTTGCCTCCTAAGAGTCACAGCTCATCATGAAACAAACAGGTTCACCAAAAAAATATGTCAAACTTGTGATAAAAATCATAGTATTTAGAGGTTGAAATATACTACAAGTCCTCTGAAACAAAGAGTACATTATGAAAATCATCAAGGTGGTGTCTCTTTTACTCCTCTGTACTGGAAGTTATTTAAAGAGTATTTTCAGTTTAATTCATTGCAGCTGAAAGACTTCTGAAATACCACACTCTTTATATACAACTTTTTCAAACATTATACATACATATATACACATGTATATGTATGTGTGTATATATATAACCCCAGGCTATTTGAGATTTCAGTGATGAAACAGGAAATGGAACTAAAAAACCTGAATCACTGTTTTGCAGAGCATATTAAGAGTGCACATGAAACAAAGAGAACCTAACAGGTCTAAAATACTTAAAAATATTTATGATAGCATGGGAAATGCCGTATTTGTTTTAAAAGTTGGTGAACCATCTTCACCTGTTAAAGGAGTGGAAAGCGCACATTTCTTGGAAACAGAGAGTAATTCATCAGACTCCACACCAGTCTTCCCAAAACTGCTACAATTTGGATTTTGCAGAAGGAAGGCACATACGTAAAGTTCACACCTGTTAAGAATTCACCCACATGCAAAGTTGCTTCCTGTGCGATAACCCACATGAACTATTTCAAAAACCAAGTCACCAATAAAAATACTCCATTATTCCACAGGCCACACTCAGCAGAGGGTCCTGATTCAGCAAACAGTTAAGAGCAGACCTAAATACTTTCCTAGTCATAATGACGATTCAAACCCCAAGATCCAACCCAGCTGTATCGCGGGAGGAGACAGGTTACAGAGTAAGACTGCAAGGCAGGCAGTCTAGTGATTCAAAAACAGTGACAGAAGACTGTCCCGGCGGTTTCCAGATGCAGTGATAACCCCAAAGGCTGCCTAGAGCTGTCCTGCCCCTGGCACCTCCAGCCCTGGGCCAGGGGTTCCCTCAGCTCCACACACTGGATCCCCATTTTCCTCCATATCCGCTTTCTCTGCCTTCCAAGCCCAATCTGACCCTCACCTCTCTCCCCAAAACCTCGCTCAGCCCTCCACCATCCCGAGCAAGCGCCCTGTTCACGCTCAGCCCCGGATCCTTTAATTCATGATGGAATCAGCCCCCGAAAGGCAGCGGATGGCGGAAGGAGGAGAAGGAATTAGATCGTTTCCTGTAGCTTTAATCCCCTCATTTGGGTTTTAGCAGCGCCGCCCGGGGCGCTCTGGCCGCTCGCCCGGAGCGAGGAGGCCGCGAAAGAGCTGCCGCAGCCTGGCCCGCTCAGGCCCCGGGAGGCGGGGAGAGAAGGGGAGGGGAGGGGAGGAAGGGAAGGGAAAGGGGCTGCCTGCCGGCCAGCTACGGCCCCGCGCTGTCCGGACAGCCGGGCCGGGCCGGGCCTGGCGGCGAGGTGGCACCGAGCGGCGCGGGGGCCCGGCGCGGAGGGCAGAGGGGCGCAGGCTACACACCCAGCAGCAGCCCGTCCATGTCAAAGATGAGGTGAGTGGCCGGGCGCAGCGCGGCCGCAGAGGAGCTGGAAGCGGACATGGCGAGGCCGAAGCAGCCGAGCGGGAGCGGAGCTGCCGCGGGGCGAGGCCGGGCCGGGCGCGGCGCGGGGGGGCCGGGGCCGCTCAGCGGGTACGGGAGCGCCGTGGGCCGGGCCAGCAGGGCCTCTCTGTTTGCTGTGTTCTGCTTTTAAAGCATAGTCTGTTTCGCTTTCTTGGGCGTATTTTGTTGGAGGACAGAGCTTCTTGCCTATAGGGGTTGTAGAGTCTCCCTCACTGGAGAAATTAAAAAACGGTGTGGATGCAGTCCTGTGCATTGTGCTCTGGGATGACCCTGCTCGGGTGGGGAGCTTGGAGCAGATGACCCGCTGTGGTCACTTCCAGCCTTACCCATTCTGTGATCCTTCAGTCCCCTGGTGCTGCTGGCGGGTGAGACCGGGGAGTTCCTCCCAAAATGACACTTCAGACAGTGTTGGCTCGCAAACCTTTTGCGTGTCTGTAATGAGATTTACAGGGATGATACTACCACCGGGTCATAATTGGAGACATAAACAGAAAGGCACAAATCAATGTAAAGCTGTGAGGGAAGTGTAAAGTAATGGGGAAAAAAAAAAAAAAAAAAAAAAAAAAAAAAAAAAAAAAAAAAAAAAACAAAAAAAAAAAAAAAAAAAAACCAAAAAAAAAAAAAACACCTGCGAGGTTAGAGTAAACCCATCTCTTATGGTTTGTTGACTGCAAGAGTAGTTAATTGAAGGTTGAGAAGAAGCAAAATCTCCCTGCATGGGCACATCATCCAATTTTGACTGGGCAGTTATGAGGAAAGGAGGGGACTTAACTCATCAGTCTTCCCTTTTGTATCTTTTCATGCAGGTAACTCTCCGTAGGGCATCAAGATCACCAGTTGCAGAAGCAGACATGAAAAGAGCTGTATCAGGCTCCCAAGGTGACATACTGGCTTGAAGATTTGTACAGCTTTGCTGTTCCGTGTGAAGGCAGTGGTTAGTTGAAGCTTCTCATAGGGGAAGTCCTGTCTCATTTGTAGGTAGGCCTTGCAGCAATTCTCTTTTTTTCTCACAGTGCCTTCATTTGAATTGTCAGTGCATCACTATATTAGCAAGTTAGTGGTGGTTTTTAAAGCTCTAACTGTAGGTGTCATACAGCTATATCTGAATTTTAATTTAACCCCTTTAAGCATCTTACCTACCCCCAAAACCTATCCCTCAAAGTATACTCACCCTACATTTGTGTGAAATGTAGACAGAGTCCTCCTCATACCTTCTCCTATCTTGGAAATAAGAAGACAAATAAAATATCCTTGGCCTTTACTTGTACCTTTTTAATAATAAAACTTGACTTTCAAACAAAGTTTTTTGAGTTTTTGATTGGTTTTCTCTTTTATTCATCTTGTCTCATTCTGTAATGATAATGCTGCCTAGGCCCTGCCTACGTAGGCAAGGAAAAGGACTGTGCACAGTACCTTAAATGTCTTTTAAAAATTCCATGCGTAGACATCTGATAGGTCTTGCATAGATATAAGAAAATGGGTCTTGCAATTCCAGATAATTTTGTTTCTTTATAACCCACAGTATGGGTGTTAAGAATGCCCACAGCTGTTTTGTTTCTGCAATAAACACTGTGAAACAAGTCAATATTCCAGCTTTGTTTCAGAGAGCAAATGTGTTAGTTTCCTTTGTAGTTCACTTAGGTGGGAGCACAGCTAGAATCAATCTAAAGGTAAAATCCAAAATACGGTATGTGTTAACTGGTAAGGGGAATAAAAAAATCATAATAGTAATTTCAATACCTATAATGGTAGTGTTGTGCTGTCCTAAGAAAGAATGGGTTTCTGCAATAAGAGTGTACGCTGTTGTGACAAAATTTAAAGAGGATGACTAGTGAGGTTGTATGACAATTGTACCTGAGGTGGATTCATCCACTTTCTAATTAGCAAGTATTTGAAAAACCTGGTCTTAAATTGTATTTGCTGACACAGTAAAACTTACACTTGTTAACAAGAAAAAGCTACACCAGTTGAGTATCTTGATTCATTGTTCTAATTAGAGAAAAGTGTTAATTGTTTGAGCACAATTCCATCTGCCATGCCCTCTTCAAAAGGGGAGATAGTATTTTTGTTGTGTAAATCACCAGTTTGTCTGAGAAAACATAAGGCTTTTGCAAAACTTTTGAGTATTTAAAGTGGAAATAGATCATAAAGACAATCTGTATGAAAGAAGCCCAGAAAATTAAAGTATCATACACAAGGCAAACATCTTTAGGATTAAGTGTTCCATGTTACAAATCTTATGGTTCACAGTTCAAGACTGTCAAATTACCTGACAGACTGATGACCTCAATTTGCTTTGCTTTTCTCTGGCTCTTCAGTGATAATCAGTGTAATGCTGGCTGACTTGATTCTTCATAGTTTTATTCAAACACAGGAATATCTTCCCAGTAAACCTATTTAGGCTTATTCAGCATGACTGTGTTCTTACTAACAGAATGAAATTAAATCCAAGCAACTTTTCATTCATGGTGGAGCTAGTTCAATAGATGCACAAGTAAGAGATCCTGCTGATGGAAGTTTTATTTGAGCTGTCTTAAATATTTGTCTCCCAGCAGTAGTATTTGGTCTTGGTTTGTTTTTTTTTTTTTTTTAAGAGGGAGTGAAAAGAATTTGAGAATTCTGCAATTTATTTTTTGTTTGCTACTATTTTTATTACTTATTATAAAATGATTTTGGATTATGAGGACTTCAGCAACTTTTGAGTTGTGGAAAACATATTATAGTGGAGGTAACCTTTGTTACAATGAAACCATGACAACTGATAATTAATTACATGCCTACAAAGCTGATATATGCTCATTGAGAAGGATGAACATGGGTAGCAGAGATGTAATTGTGCAAGTAGATTCGAATCCTGCAAAGTCTGAAGAACGCAATTAATTTCATGTACATTCTTTAAATTAATTAAAATTACTATCTGGGCCTACACCAAAACGGGTGAACAAATCATTTCTGAGTTTTAAATTTTATAGTAATGCATGGTAAATATACATCTGGATATCCAGGTTTTTAACTTTACTGTAAGTTAATTGCCTATAAGTAGCCTATCATACTCCAAACAAGTCTAATTTCTCTGTCTTTCTAATAATATAATAAAATCACTTTGATTTTATTGTTCTTGCATGTGAGATAGAGTGAAAATATTCAGGTGCAAATCCATGGGATTATTAATTATGCAACACAATGTTTTAGGCACAGAGTCCTCCTAACCTTTTTTTAACCTCTGTATGTTTGTTTGGGTTTTCTTTACTTTGAAACAACAAAGTTTTCCACATCACTGAAATTTATGTGATTAAGTTCTTTTCCTGGAGAGTAAAAGCTTCAGAATATGCTTAAGTGTTTTCTTAGGTAATACAGTTGACTCAATAATTGCAGTTTCCTATTTCACTATTTCATATTGTGCTTGAAGCATGGATTCACTTACCTATTTCTTATGCCATTGATAGGAACATCATGCCCTATGTGTTTCACACAGAAATGACTGACTTTATTTTTCTTGTTCTGCAGGCACCTTGGCAAAGAGGATAAACAGATTGTAATCCGTTTTGGTTTGAATATTAAAAAAGAATCTGAAGACTTGAATAAATCCAGTAATTTAAAAGCTTTCATAATGATTTACATGAGCAGCTGTTAAACCCACTATTAGTAACAAATTACTTGGATGTCTTCGAGTTAAATGTGAATTAATTCAGGTATCAGCTGAGATTCACAACAGTTGCTATTTGAGCCTATAAGCCCTCATAAAATTAAGCCCCTATCAGTGCTGGATTTCACCAAAAAAGAGCTTTTCACCCTAAGATTTTGAATTGGGTGAATTTTATTGTTTTGGTTCATATTTTCATAGCTGCAAAAGGGAAGATGAGCATATGTCTTAAGGCAATTAAATACTACCATACACCTGCTGAGCTAAGTCATGTTTTATTGATTACATAAGTCAAAAGGGAGTATATCCTCTTTTAATCAATCATGTGTATTCTTTCAGCCAAGCAAGCAGGGGGAGGAGAGCCATCTGTTTTCTAGATTTTGATATTGACCACCAGTTACAAGTGTTTGAGTTACAAAGGCAAGAAAGATAATGCTTCAGGAGAATAAAGTGAAGAAGATATATGTTCATCATCGATAAATTTAGATGAGGCACTATAAAAAGGTTCTTAAGCAGCAGTGAGGGGTGAAATTCTAGAAAAGCCAAGCAAGCACACAGGAGGGAACAAGGGAACTATACTATGATATTTTTAGATGTCAATTGTGGTATTTATTGATAAGATTATGAGTGTAGGAAATGAAGGCTTAGTACCATGCTTCAGGGCCTTTTTTGTTTCCATTAAAGTTACAACCACCTTCTCTCCTTTATGTGTTAGGATTTAGCTTTTTGAAGTAATTTTTGATCTTTCAGTAAAAAAGTGGCTGCACATGGGCAAATTGTTCAGGTGATTAGCAGTGTTATTGTAATGGAAATCCTGAAGTGCTTAATGGGTAGGTCCTGCTTAGCCTTAAACTAAAAGATTAGGGCAAATGAGACTGTATCCCCGGATAAGATGTGTTGTATCCTGCTTTGCTTTTCCTGTGTGATATGGACTTCCTATGTGGGATCATTTGCAACTTTCATTTATTTATCTAATTTCCCATTGTTGAAGGAGCCTAAAATATTTGTTAAGCTGTTGGTTTTCTTCCTTATCTGCATGTGAATTTTTTGGCTATGCTTTTTTCATTTTACTACAGTTTGATTCTTACAGATTATAGGAAAAACTTTGTATTTGTACTGTCATGTGAAGTACACATTCTGTGAACCTTTCTGAGCAAGCCATCTAGGACCTGGTTGCCGGCAGTCAAGGTGAAGCTGAATGCGGTCACCTTGCCAGTGGTCCCTTTCAGTCCTGTGTTCCTAGGCTCAACCTCTTCAAAGGCTGCTGTAATTAGATCTTCAGATGGAAAAGAGAGAGAAGGAGTTGTGATTCTCAGGGTCACAAGGTCTCTAAGCTGCTGATCTGTGATGCTGCTCCAGATTCAGGTTTTATATGTGTATTCCCCACTCAGCATGCAACAAACTGTAGAGCTGAATCTCCAGAGCTCAGATGTTCAGCCTACTCTGTGGCTGCCTGCCCTTAAGTTTTTATCTATCCAGAAGAGTTGGGTAGAAATAATTGAACTCGGTGACACGCAGCCCGGAATGTCCACGTGATCAGGGTGAGCATGCTACCAGCCCAGGTACTGCAGGGGGGCAGTTGGGGGCCAGCTATCAAACTTTTCTTTTCTTTTGCAGTGATTCTAGTGGTCTGAGCTCCTGGATCTATCTAGCCAGAGAAAACATAACACCATGCTGGTACATATGAAGTAGCAACTGATCAGGAAGCAGACATGATGGGGAAAGTAAAGGGGGCAGTGCCAAGCAGAGTTAGCCAGAGGCTTCTTGACTCCCTGTTGCAGCTGAGTTGTATTAGACATATAGACTGTGCCTGACTAGGGGAGTTGGGACTTTTCCTTGGCTGCAGAAGTTAATGTACCTCCCAACCAAGTCATCATTCCTTTTTTGTCTCCCCCCCAGCAAAGCCCTGCCCTCCTGCTTACATGCACAGACAGGCAAACAGGCATTGGTAGTATACTCCAGAACATGCTGTTGTGGACAGCCAATGGCAGAGAGGTTTTTGTGACCACTGGCATGTAGGACACTGACTAATTTTTGGGTGGGGAAATAGTCCCTTCATTAGGTTGTCCACTTAAGTTCAACTCATATTCACCTACCTTGAGGAATTAGGTTCAGTGTATTGTAATAAAATAGATGAGAAAATGCGGTCACTTTATTTCTTATATTATACTTTCAACAGAAATGTTCTTAGCGGATCAGTAATATATACTTGTTTTCATAAAACATTTGTAAAACAAGAAACACCACTTAAAATATGAATAAGGTTAGATATTAGGGATACCTAGAAGGAAGCAATGAAGTTCCAGAGCTGTCAATCCAATGAGACCCAGACTTTTTTTCCCTAAGACAGCTAGCTCCATGTACTAAGTGTACCTCAAACATTTCACCTTGAGTTCTGTAAGGTGAATGATTGCTTACAGTGAAACTGCAGGTTTGAAAGATTCCTGGATTTCCATTTCATGTGCTTACATATAGGTAAGACCTCGAGAGACATTCAAGATCTAGATGAATTCTTAGAATTGTATATGCTTAAAATATCTCTCCAGACATTATGCCGAAAATTTTCTAAATCTTTCAGTGAATCCTTTGCTCTGCTAGGATATCCTGTGTTCTTACTCCATCTTTTTTTCTATTTTACAAATTTCATTCATTTATTCTTTTGTCATAAGTTATACTTCCTGAAGCTTTCAGCATTTTGATTCCTCTTCAGCATTTTAGGTTTTCAATATCCTTAGAGAAGTCCAGCACTTGGGTACATTATTATAGCTGTGGGGTTTGTAAGTGACAAATAGAAGGCCATCTTTTGCTATTAGACTGCCTCCTTAGTACCAGATACAGCAATAGCTTTGAATTAACATAAGAACTGAATTACTATCTTCACAATAGTTTGATTTTTACTGTTGATTACTCAGGTTATTCACCATGTTGTACCAAGATAAAAGCTCAAAACTTCTGTTGCCATTTGTCCAATTTAAAATTTTGGTTTTGGATCACATCTTTATGTACGCTCACTAATTAGAGAAGTCATATTATACTTCACTGAAAGAGATGAGTGGCAACATCCCTAGCCCATGAAGAGCTCACTACCTCTTCATGCCATTTGAAATATTTTTCTGCATTTTTAAGTATGAAAAACGACTGTCTTTCAAGCCTAATGAGGCAGCTATCTGCAAGAAGCTGTGTTACAGGATGAATTGTTGTATCACTGTTTTGGAAATGCTGTATGTGTCATTTAGACCAGTGGCTGCTACAAGCAATAGGGAATGAGTGTTATATTAATGACCATATTTGACAGCCTGTGTCCATAATCTGTTTTTCACTGACTTTTCCTTTTTATGCCAACAATTATGCTCTCATCTGGAAAAATTAGACTGATGCAATTTTCCAAAAGCTATTAACAAGGCTTTTAATATTAAAATGGCTATATATCCTAATGTGCCATCCCGAAACTAACTTTGTGTTGTGGTCATGAAATGAGGTACAGTTAGGGTGTATTCTGGAGCATAGAGGAAAGCCTACATGCTTCAGGAAGCCTAGAGATTCACTCTTTGTATGGCACTCTTGTCACTGAATTTCTACCAGCTTCTTCTGGGGTGATGTTTGCACTGAAGCTTTCTGAAGTTGGTAGAAGTATAGTAAACCCTTGCCAGACTGCAATTTTGTAATATTTGTGTGATTGTTACTTCTTGAAGGACCTGATGAACTGTGGAAACCTGCATATTTATCTGCTTCTTCTGACTTCATCATATCCAGGAAATATAATAAATTATCTGGTAGATTCAATGAAGTATATTTTTCATGTCTATTCAAGCCCATCTTTCTTCAAAAATCCTGTTCTGTCTGTGACGGAAGGTAGCTTAGACCAGTATTATTTGATAGTCAGAAACTAGCAACTACGAAACCTAGATCTTTATTCTTACGTGGCACATCCAATACGTTCTTCCAGCTAAACTCCCATATGTAACTCTTAATTAGTTATTCACAACCATGATTTAAAAAAATCCACCTAAACCATTAGACTATGTCATAGAGTTCCATGTATAAAAGCCCTTGTGACTTCCTCAGAACTTTATAAAGTCCTCTGCAATCCACAGATTTCACACGTTTATATGATGATTCCCCTACATCCTTCAAGATAACTACATGGCTACAGAATTTTCAGAGGGAAACTTACCACTGTTTTTTTGGACCGAGCCAAAGAATGAACTTTAAACATCTTTTTTCAGTGAAGATTTGTTGCAGACTAAATGTCCATAATCCAATTTTTACAAAGTCCCTAGAACAGCAGAACTGTTACCTTTTAATTCTGGATATATCTGTCTTTCAAAAATACCTCTTGAAATTAGCTATTAGTTCCTTTGGTGTCACTATGATAAGAGATGTTAACAAATATCCTTTGTTCCATTTGTGCTCTGTTACTGTTGTATTTCATTTGAATCCAAGTTAAATACAAGTTTTTATTAGCAGATTTATGTGGAAGCATAAGCATTTACATGTGCACCAACATTCAGCCAGTCTAAGGCAGCTGTATCATGTTTTGTTTTTACAAAGACACTGTACTATACCTGTAAAATGAACATTCAGTGGTGTGAGTAAATTGGATCCTAAACTTCTAAAGCTTTGGCAAAGATGTTTTGATGAACTGAAACAGAAGCTCTGCCTCACTGCAGCTCTGCCTTTCCACTAGATTCCAGTAATTCAGTCATGCATCCTTCTACTTCTTTTTCATCCCAAACACTCTTTAAAAAAATAATCTCCTTTACCAATTAAATGAGTTGAACTCTGTTATAGATATAAACATTCATATATAAATAGGTAGATACTGTCTCCCACTTGGTGATCAGAAATCCAAAGTATCTTAAAAAGCAAATAGTTAATTATTAATAATTATTAATTTCTAACAAATCATGAAAGAAAAAACCCAACTCACTGTGTTCATGTCCATGTGGAAAAAAGAAACCAAACCCACAAAAACACCTATTGTTCAAAATAGATAATATAATCCATTAAGTAACATAGATCATTGGAGAATACATTACTGGGTAACACAGTACCCTGTTTGCCATCGCTAAATGCAGCCTCCCTGGTAGCATTTTAATTTTCAGTCCTACTTATGCGTTGAAATCATCAAGTAATTGTCACTTTAGCACCCTTCAATGATTTCTAATCAAACATGGAAAAGAAACCTAAACAAAGAAAACCCCTCCATTCTTCATAGGAGAGGGGGAGGAAGTTGATTTTTTTCACTCATTAACTCATAGTAATTTTTTGCATACTATTTTAGTTAGAATGAATAGGTCTTTCTATGCTGCATTTTGGTTTTACATATCAAATGCCTTGACTTGTCATGTTAATTAGCACAGACAAGTCTGCTTTTAATTCAGTCCATCTTTATTTTGTCATACATATCCTCGTTTTATCCTTACTTTCTTCTAATTTACATAATCACAAGGTTTTGAATGAATGTTGCATAATAATTTGTTTTAATAAAATTTATTTTAAGTAGTTATTACTACATATTTAAGAGTTGCAGTGTATGTACAAAGGAAATGGTGTTTCGCCAGTGGATGTTGCTTCTCATCTGTTGTATCTCTAGTACTGCTTCTTATGTCCATATAAAAGGTTTTTTTCTTAGTGCTTTCTAAAATATGATTAAAAATATCATTAATCAAAGGGATTAAAACTAGTTGGTTATTTATTTTAGGGAGACTGACAAGATGTTTTAAAAATTGTCTTTATATATACTTGTTAATAACTTTCAATAACTGCAAGACAATAGTGCAGTTTTCGAAGACTTAAGATAGGGCTAGCATTTTCTGTCTATATTTGAGACAGAGAAAAACTTGGTAAGTTCAAATTCTTTCAAAGTTGTTACAGTAAAATGTTATTTTTAAATAGAGGAAAAATGCAGTAGAAGGCTCAGGACAAGCTGTACTGATTTTTCTGAACCACAGAAAAATGTAATTTAAACTTTGCATTTAGACAGCTGTTCAAAACCCTTGGTTCAATTTGATTTCTCCCAGTCGTTGCGAGCTTTCATATTTTGCCTGGAGGAAAAGTAAAATCTCATATTTAGAATGTAAGGCTTGGATTCTGTTAAGTTTCATCAGCACTGACTGTCACACATCTTTCGACATCTATCTTTCTCTTCCTGATCAAATCTCTGTGAAAAATACGTAAAGTTGGGGTGAGGAGGACAATAACTATAATACGGTAAACTAGCTAGCACTTCTTGAAGTTTAATGAATGGTTTTTTCATGTGAAGGTGGTTGGACTTCCTAGGAGTTGTCATTTTCTGGGAGCACATATGGTTTCTAAGACAATGCATAGTGAACAAACCAGGACAGGCTATAGTGTATGGCAATTATAAAAAGAGAATCTCTAAATATTTCTGTGCCTCTGATGGAAAAGTATGAAAAACACTGATCTGATTATATTTTACAAGGTGTTTCAGGGCAGTTTTCTCAAAGTTGCTATATGGATATTCAGCAGGAATGCTTTCATGTGTACAGAAGGCAAAAATGTACCTGAGATTCTGGCACTGCCCTTGTTTTCCAAAAATATGCAAAATCATTAACATTGAAGAAGTCTAACAGGAGAATCAGTAACAAACTGAAACAAGCATCTTGGTTATGCATGTGTGTATAGGCATTATGAAGACAAGTTGAGATTGTTTCCTACTACTGCAGTAATGTCTTATCAAGAAATCATGTAGGTGTTGTATAATAAGTTGCCTTTTTCAGTGTTGTCCTTCCCCTCCACCCTTCTGTTTCAGTTCACATGACAGGACTTTGTACTCATTTACTGATAATAAGTGCACAGCCATCTTGTTTGAAAATTAGAATCAGAAACTGAAACAATTCCGTGCTGCAAGGTAAAATGTCCTTTCTGCCCCAAAGTCTGTCATTTATGTATAGTTTAATTGTAAACATTGAGGTAATGTGTATTTGGAGTTCATACTCTTTCACAGCTCAAATTAAAATCTTCATGGCAGGAAATTAGCAATCACAAGAAATAATAGCATATTGTTGTTACATATAACAATACAATAACAACATGTTGTCTTTTTCTCGTTAACCTAATGCAATGTATTTTTTATAAGAAAGAAGAAAAAGTTGCTAATGCCGTCTACTCTTGTCTATGAGATACTATCAACTATAGTGGCAAATTATTTTGTAACCCAATGGACTTTATTATTAGGTATTGCAATGGAGTAAACATTCCCTGCCTACAACAGGTTAAGAGGAGCATAAGCATTGGATTGTGAAAGCATTTTGAACAAAAAAGAAAGGAGGTTGTTTATAAACTAGAAGATTTTCCAGCTGTGCAGCAGTGTTTTTTTCATAGCACTTAAGCTCTAGTTGTTTAAAAAGTAATGTAAAAAGTGTATGTAATTTTGATTATGTAGTCTGTTTCAAGAATCAAATGGAAATGAATTGTTAAATAGTTTTGGAGGGTAGTGGGTTCTGAAGTAAGCTTGTAGTTTTGAAGTGACTCCAGTTTGGGTGCAGTATGTGTAATCTGACAAAATCCATTCAATTCAAAAGTGGAAGGCTACAAGACTTAACTGTAACTTTCAATGAGTTATTAAATAAATCTAATATTTTTCTTTGTAACCTCATACACATCCAACCTGTAAACTGGGGATAAACACAGCTACTGAGGGGACAGTATCTATAAGAGGATCTTTCTGTCTCTGAGGCAGAGTATGATGGCAAGGAATAATAGAGAAAGAGGAAAGGTAAGGAAAAAATCTCTTCTGGACAGGTTATATCTGCCAGGCTTAAACAGAAAAACTGCATTTGGGCAACCATGCTGAGACAAGAAGAAGGAAGATGAAAGAGGAGAAGCCTGTTTAACCAAAACAAGTGTTTGAACAGAATCTGACCACAAATATTGGTTGCTATGCAGTTTTGTAATGGCTTGTTAATAATATGAATTCCACAGATCCTGTTTTCTCACAAATATATATTTTGCTTCTGCCCTTAGGGTGCTCTCCAGGTGGATTTTGGTAAGTGTAGACCTATGTTAAAGCCTGTCAGACCAGCAGCTGAGGCTGCTTTAACACGGGGAGAGCCAGAGTTGCCAATAGGGAGCAGTATGTACCGCTGGCAGGTGGAAGAGCCTGTGCTGTGTGGAAGGAAGTCATGGAGGAGACAAACAGAGAGACGCAGCAGCATCCAGAATAGTTATTAATGCTCAAGTGGCAGTGGGAATAGCAGTACCTGGGCAAGCAGAATTGGAGGAGTTGAGCCTCTGCATCCAGAAGGTATTCAGCCTGAGTTTAGGTCGATGGCACGTTGGTATGGGATTCTTCAGTAGGAAGGGATTTGGAATGGGGTAGGGCATGGTTTAGTAAGATAAGGGTTGGAGAGAGTTTGTGCGATGGCTTGTTGATTTTATGAGCAGAAGTTTGGGGATGAAATAAAGGAATGAAATAAAATTAATTGAGAAAGAGAGGAGGAAGACAGGACATTTGAGATGGATTTTTAAGAAGTACTTAACAAGAATTTTGTCTACAGCACTCTGGAACACACAAGATTGAACTGCTTAAGGTATGCAATGACAATGATTTGGGCTTTTTTGCATCCTGGACAAATCTTTTAAATTTTATCTAAAAATGGCCTCATTTTTTTTTTCTACCTTGCTAAATAATCAGTTGATCAGCCATAATCATAAGGAGATCTTAGGGTATGGAGCTCAGACAGATCTGTTTTCCTCTGATATTATTAGCCAGAGTAGTGTTTGTATGGTGGTGTATGCAAACACACTTCCTGCAGGAATCCATAGTACTACAAAATTTAATTAGAAGTCAAAATCAGTAATGCTACTTTTATCTTCTTTCTTTCTTTCTGTTTGTTGTTTATATTCTGCACTGCTGACAGGACTGACAACTATGATGAAGAAAAAATTAGAAGCTATTGACATGGATTAGTCATTTACAAAACACTCTTAGCATCACATCTCAAATTCCTATATTATTCTAATAGACAACTGGATGTGTTGTCTAGTATAGCAATTGTCTAACAATAGCACTAAAGTATTAGTCCTGAAAAAATGCATTTTTGACAAAGGAATTGATACATTCTTTCTCACTGATAAACTGAATCCATCCTTTAAAAACATAAGGTTGTGTTGTACCTGAAGGCACAAAGCAAAGGAAAATGTCTGTTCTTAATAGCTTATTTAAAAAGCATTCTGATACAATTGAAAAAGCATGTTATTTGCTTCAGAAAAACTTGCAGTGTGCTTCAGTCCAGGCCAAAACATAATGAGACCCCTGTAGCTATTATTGAGAAACTTTCAAATGTTAAATGGAAGCTAATGCTGGCATATCACAAGAAAAGGTGTGCCACAAGAAAATGGAAAAATGCCTTTTCTGAATATTTTTTTTATTTCTTTATGATCTTAAAATGTCATACAAAATAAGGTGAAAATGAAGAGAATTCCTATAGTTTTTAGCTGATGATAATTTTCATTTTGTTGTGGTGGGGTTTGGCCTCTTAGCTCCTATGTGCAAAGGAATGGTGTTCTGTTTCAAGAGCAAGAATTTATAAGTTTCATCGAGTTCCTTTGAAAGTGAGGAAGAAAGGTTAGAGAAAGGGTAAGGGAGGAAGGGAGAGAAAGAACAAGTTTTCTGCTTACACAGGTCAGAAGGAACCTGAATACCTCTGGCTTAAATTGCTGATTTTCTTGTATTGCTGTAATACAACACATGCATTTCTACAATGTTTGTTTGGGGTATTTTTATTTTCTGTCAGACTCTAAAGACCCACTTAGCCTCCTCTTGTAGGCAGATATTTTTAGTCTTAAAATGATTTACTATTTCAGATATCCTTCATTTTAAGACTTTCATTTTAATTGTTGCCTAATCCTATGATGTTTAAATTCTATCCCTCAAATATTTTGCCAAGCTAGTATACTCACAATTGTGTGGGGTTTTTTTATTAATGGGAGGGTCAGTTGCTCCTTTCTATGTTTATTGAAATTATTAAATTATCAAATCCTTTAAATTGAGATAAAAAGTTGTTTAATATATATGTCTTATTTGGTAAATATCTTTGCTCTTTGGCTGGCACATTTTTAGCAGACTCTGATATGTATAGTTTGCAACCAGGCAGCTATCTAGCCACTATGCAGCTCATAGTCCTTCTTTTCCTGATTGTACAAGTGTTCTCTCTAGGATAAATATTTTTCCTGGTTTGTATGACCTCCTAACTTCATGTTCCTTACATATTATTTTCAAATCTATTTTGAAATAATTATATTTTATTTTAAACCCTTTTGTACTTTTATTGTTTAGTGCATAATGCTAGTGGAGTATTTCTTCATAAAGCTGGCTAGAAAATTACTTACCTTCCTGCTTTCCTCCCTCCCCCATATTTCTGAAGCTCTTTTACCATCACGTTAATTGGGGAAAAATAAAAATGATGGATGGATAATTCTGTTATCTTCTGATTTAGCACTGAGTCCAAAAACTTGGGTAGTTTGGAGTTAATCTTTTAACTCTGTTCAAAATAATACAGTAAAAATATTTCTCAGCCCAGAAGAACAACAAAAGTGATTTGGTTTCACCTCTTAAATGCCAAACATTTTATGGTGTAAAAGTAAAGGAGAACAATTTAATTTTTAAATTACTACTTCTAAAAATTAAAGAAAAACACAACCTGTTTGTTTGTTTGTTTAAAATCTTTTTTTCCTGCTAGGAAGATTTTTGTCAAAAAAAATTCCAAATAATTTGTTGTGGAACACATTCATGACTATTTGTAGAATGAGGACAAACTATTCCCTGAATATTAGTTGTAGGACAAAAGTAACATAAACCAGATTTTCCAGTTTTAGAAACTGTGAAGAAGGAGCTTGGTCTTCAATAAGCCACTACACTTGTTTATTTTTAGTATCTCTTACTCATGCAAATTAGAAGAAGCTGCTTGTTTATGTCTTGTAAGCTTCCTGCTTACAGAAGCACCACCAGAAGTCAGTTGGTCTCAAACTGAATTATTTTTTACTTGAAAAGCTTTACCATTTCTCACCCTGGTAAAAAGTTCACTTTTAGATTAAAGATGAATTGGATCACAGCAAAGAAACTTTTGGCTACTGGTAATCAATGAAAGTAATTTGCCATTGGATCCATTTATCCTGTTTCATTTTAAATGGGTGGGTTGGCCCTGGCCAACAGCCAAGCACTCACACAGCTTCTCACTCACTTCCTTCCTCCCTTCCCTAGGGAGATGGGGAAAAAATTTGTAGGAATAGGAGTGAGAAAACTCATGGGTTGAAATAAAGACAGGAAAATCACTGTCATGGGCAAAATCACTGGGGGATTTTAACTTAATTTTAACTAAGTAGCATAAATATTTAATTGATTGGAGTATTGGGAAACAACAACAACAAAAAAGGACAACCATTTAATCTTGCAGGAAAGCCACATTTCTTTCCACTTTCCCAGTCTCAACTTCAGATTCCTCTCTTTCAGCTTCATAGTCTCCACACCTTCACCCCAGATATTTCTTCCTGGTGTGTTACTGCTGCACATTGTGCACAGTCCCTTCAAGGAGGCACTGGGTGGCACACAAGGATGAAGTCAGTGCTTAGCTGACTTTCCCTCTGTCACTGTTTGTTGCTCCACAGGCCACAGTCCCTTTGGGGACATACCTGATCCAGTGTGGAGCACCTCCCACAGCTCTGGCCTTCTTGTTCCTTCTTCCTCCTCCTCTCTCTCTGCTCCCCACAGCCCTTCCCTCTGTGTTCCTTGCCCCCAGTATTTTTTGCCCTTTCTTAAATGTTTCCCCAAGGTGTCACCAGCTTGGCTGATGGGCTCAGCTGTGTCGTGCAGTGAGTCCATTGCAGAGCTGGCTGAAACTGACTGTGTCCAGCACAGAGCAGCCCCAGGTGTCTTCTCACAAAAACCTCTCCTGGAGTACCACCCTGGCTGCCAAAACATTGACCTACCTGTTCTCCTCCCTCTTGTGTGACAAGAAAAGCATGTGCATCACTGTTCCGTGATGAGAATGAATGCATTTCCCTCGGTGTGATGGGGGGTCAGGAGAGCACGTGCGATACCTGCACATGTGAGTAGTGACACGATCAAAATGTTCACTATCCATGTGAATTGCTGAACGGTACCCATGCAGACTTTTTCTTGTCTTGTGTCAGGAAGTGAAGTGGTTTTAGTTCTGTGACATGAACCTCATGAAAGAAGTAACAGAATGTAGCAATGACTGGCCACTCACGGGCTGTTTTGGTTGCCTTGTGTGGGCAGCCCATATGCAGAGTAGGCAGGGAAGAGAGTATGAGCAACAGTCAGGCTGAGCTCACAGTCTATTGGCTGGTCACCTCTGACAAGAGCTCCCTTGAAATATCATCCAACTTGAGTAACACTTGGGATTGTAATTTCTATTCTGTCAGAACAATGTCAGAGATAAAGTTTATTCCTCTGATCAAACTTGTGATTGTAAGGTACAAACATGTTGGCTATAGCTTACTCAAGCAGAGTATTACCAATATTCCTATAAAATAATCCTTGCTGTTGGATGTGATCGCTCTTATCTCTTTTGCTTTAGAGTAATGAAAGATGTAAAATGGAATATTCATCAGATTGCTGTGTAATCTGAAAAAGAAAAATACTTAAATGCATCCCTTGGAGGAAAATTTTGCAACTAAAACTCATGAAGAATTGTCCCTAGTTCTCAGTTTTCAGTGGAATTACTCACAGAGTAAGAAACTCTTAAACCAGAAAGGTCGATAGAGCACATCATACTAATTGAAAAATGTCATGTTTATTACACAAAAGATTTTTTTCATATTTTATGCTGAGCACATGTGGGCAACTCACAATCAGGGTGGGATTTATTTCATGTTACCTTATTCCTTTATTATGAGTCTAGTCTAAACCAGGTGCTTAGGCTTTCTATTCTGTGTAAAAAGGTCATAGGCATCACTTCAAAGTTTCATCATACCAGTCTTAAGAAGAAATGAATCATCCTTCCAAGATGCCTGTCTCTTCCTAGTAATTAGAGAGGAAGCCTAGATAATTAGCTGAAACTAAATGCCTAACTGAGAGATGAATGAATTCACGTGGATTAGTTTGCACTGAGTACCTGTTTCCTCTGGGCCATCTAGGCACTTAACTTCTGCATGAATAAAATCAATAGTTGCTAAATGAAGCCTTTTCTTAATTTTTCTACCTGATACAATCTGAACTTAGATACCAACCTTCAGATATTTGCACTATCCCTGTGAAGACAGTGTACTGGTGGAGTGTAGTGTCTCATTCCAATATGACATGTAAGTAAACTTTTTTCTTTTTCAAACACTTTGAAATACTACTTAGAATATGACTGAAAAGTCAAAAGAGACTGGTTTGGCTGTAGTTAGGCAAAGGTAAAGAGTCTCTACTCAGTTAATGAGATGAAGCTGTGATTTGTATCTTGGTGCAATTCAAATGCACATAACCAAACTCTTCTGCTAATTCCATGTGTAAGACTCACAGACATGCAGAGCTGTACAGTCTTTATCTTCTTGTATATCATAAACACAGAAGAACAAAGTTTTAGGCACTTTAATTCTTCTTCCTCATGTTTATTTGATACTCTTCAAAAAGATAGTGTCAAAAATAGTAATTTCACACATCATCTCTGTATATTAGAAAAACCTTGACTCAGTATCTTTCAAAACTTAAGTAAGCTAAATATCATGGATGAGTTTAGCTAAGGCCTCAAAGTATGTAAGCATCATATTGCATTGATTAATGCAGCATTATGAAGTTCTTATTCTAATGGGCATACACATAAAAATAGGTACTTCATAATACTGTGTGTCAACAGCTTTGCACGTGTCAGTAGTGACATGAGACTGTCACTAGTAGTTAGTTATTCATAATAACCTTCTTTTTTTTTTTTTTTCAATTGGGAAGATTTTTTCCTTCTCAGGATGATGCATAACTGGCAAATAGGCTAACTACCTGTACTACCTTGAGGATCTGTTATTACGTTGCTGACCAGGGCCCATAATCAAAATCAAATTTTTAATGAGCGTTTGGCTACCAGGAGGAATATTGTGAAACAGTAACCAGGGAAAAGAGTATGTTCTCTAATATCTGTATCTAATTATACAGGGGCTTTATTACAAATAAAAGAATGAAATTATATCACAAAAGATTATATTTTGTTCTACTCAGGTTATAATTTGCTACCAGAAATAATATTTATTATTTATTAATACTGCCGTTAAGTTCTGTAATTTATTTGACATAAAACTTGAAAATTCTTGAGAGATCATTTTAAAAGATACCTAAACTGAACTTAGATCTGATAAAGGCTCTGTGGTTTCATCTCTCTTTGATTCAGACCCAGTAATTAATATGCCTGAAGAGGAAACATGGTTATTTGTTCTGATGTTTGTCCCGGCTCATGTTAAGTGAAATTTCTGTCTCACAATGAGACAACCTCTAATAAATTGAATACAGATTTTCATTTATGTACATAGTTACCTAAAAATGCATACTGAAATCTAACTGAAAATTTCAGAAAAGCAGTTGTATGACATCAAAGATGTAACAGATATTACTGGCTTGTAAGTGAGGAATTAATTGAGACATATAAGCAAATCTTAAGCTGATATCAGAAAATTATTAATAGTACATAATTTTACTTTACCATTTCTTAAATTCAAATACTTTTTTTTTTGTCTCATTAAGCTGAGGAATTTTCTCTTTGCAGAATGTTACAGAGAGCAGAGTTGTCTTTAGTTTACAGTGATTTTTATGACTTACAGAATTTTTGGAGGTTCTAGCATTCAATTAAGTAAGGTACTTTTTTTTGTTTTGTTTTGCATACTGCTTAAGGATAGCACAGCATTTTTAATGAGGTCAATATCTTTAAATGTTGCTTATTTCATCAGAAAATACTATACCTTCAAGGATAAAGTATATTAAGCATTTTCTCAAAGGGTTCTGTTACATTAAAAGAGTAGTTTAGAGATAAATTGCTTAATCAAACTTAATAAAAATGCTGAGATGATTCAGCTGGGAAGAGGTGTTTGAAAGAGTTTCATATAGTTGTTCTTGAAAGAGATGCATTTGTCTATAGTCATCGGGATAAGGATTATCTAACATACAGCTGTTTCTGTCCTATTGGGTCAACATGTCATGCAACGGCTGAGCAATTTGCTGATGGATCAGGTGCAAAGCATTATAGTAAATGAGGTAACATCAGACTGGTGACCAGTCAGTAGTGGGATTCCACAAGGCTCTATTTAAGCCATGTACTCTTCAACATCTTCATAAACAATGCAGCACTGGAAAGTATACCAAGTAAGTCTGCTAACGATGCTAAATTGACTGGAGCTGTTGACTCCCTCAAGGGCAGAGAGGCCCTGCAGAGAGACTTAGAAAAACTAGAGAGATGGGCAATCACCAGTTGTATGATATTTAATAAGGATAGGTGCCAGATTCATTACCTGGGATGGGGTAACCCTGGTTGTGTGTATAGACTAGGAGAGAAGAGGCTGGAGAACAGTGCCGTGGAAAGCCATCTGGGGGTCCTCGTTGATGGCAAGTTGAGTATGAGTCAGCAGCGCCCTGGCAGACAGGATGGCCAACCATGTCCTAGGGGGCATCAGACAAAGCATCGCCAGCAGGCCGAGTGGGGGGATTTGTCCCGATCTGCTCTGCACTGGTGTGGCCTCACCTTGAATATTGTGTGCAGGTTTGGGCACCATGATATAAGAAAGATATTAAGCCATTAGAGAGTGTCCAGAGAAGGGCAACAAAGATGGTGAAAGGCCTTGAGGGAAGCCGTATGAGAAGCAGCTGAGGTCATTTGGTCTGTTCAGCCTGGAGAAGAGGGGACTGAGGGGAGACCTCATTGCAGTTACAACTTCCTAGTGAGGGGAATAGGAGGGGCAGGCACTGATCTCTTCTCTCTGGTGACCAGTGACAGGACCTGAGGGAATGGCCTGAAGGTGTGTCAGTGGAGGTTTAGGTTGGGTATTTGAAAAAGGTTCTTCACCCAGAGGGTGTTTGGCATTGGAACAGGATCTGCAGGGAAGTGGTCAGAGCACCAAGCCTGAGAGAGTTCAATAAGTTTTTGGAAAATACTCTCCGGTTCATGATGTGATTCTTGGGACTGTCCTGTGCAGGGCCAGGAGTTGGACTTGGGTGATCCTAGTGGGTCCCTTCCAACTCAGGATATTCTATGACTGTGTGATAGCCATAGTCTTGAATCAGTTATCCTGATGAGTAAAAAATTCCCAACCAAACAAATATCAAGAAATAGTGGATTATATCTGTGGTTTTATTTTTATCCATTTACTCTTATACATTTATACTTTGTTTTTTAATACAAATAGAAAATAAGTATTAGAATCACAAAAATGTAATTTGAAGATACATAGAAAAAGTAAGATGTGTGTGTTTTCCCCCCATATATGTATATATGTGCATATTGACACATCTGTGTATGTATTCACATCTATAAGTTCATATACAGTGCTTAAAGTACTGTAGGTTGAAATAGGGTGTGTGAAATACAAATTTTTATATGGCTCTTGTTGTAGGAAATTAAGCACCTCTTAAATCAACTCAGCTTAGCAACCAGCTTGAAAAGAAAGATGCTACTTTTAGTTCTATTATATCACAGGGAAAGTGAAGCAGAGGTTAAAATTTGCACTTATGTGTAAAGAGTGTCGTGGAAGTAAAAAAAAATACCATACAAATTCAAAAAACCAAACCAAAAGTTAATTGATTCAAAATAGACTGTAGCAAATCCATGAAGATTAAAAGATCCATGGAGAGATATACAGTACAATGCTCTCCTGTCGAAAATATCTTTAATGGTAACTATCAAGAGCTAGAAGAGTGTGCTAGTAAAATAATTAATTTGCCAAGTTTTTTGCATTCTTTCCTTAAGCATTTGATTTGTCCAAGGACAGAGAGGAAACACAAGGTTAAGTGGAAGCTTCATCTGTTTTGATGTCATTGTTTTCATGTTAGATCTGCACATGCCTATCTCTTCACCAGAACAAACCCTGGTGTGACACAGATGGCCCTCAGCGTTCTCAGAGCTTCATTCTTCTCATGTCATTCCCTTTTTGCTCCTTTGAGTTTCATTGCTGTTGTCTGTTCCACTCAATTTCATCCATCTGATTTTTCTTGCTTTCCCTGCACATCCTTTTAAGACACATGAATATCTGCTGCAGAGAGAGTACACCAGACAAATCATGGTTGTTAGATTATTTTCTTTTTCTTGTTTCCTTGTTGATTTCACTTCAGGGACATGATATCAGGTGAAGGCAAGTAGCTTAGTGAGTGAGAGTTTTCAGCATCTTCAGAATGGAGGAGTATCAGAGAGAACTTCTAATAACGTTATTTTTGGCTGATTTGCAAAATAATAAATGGAGATAATAAATGATGCTACCTTCTGCAGGTCCTGTGAGCATCCATGCAACTCTATATATAATGTCACCAGCATATATGTGTCCCCTTTTTCAACATCCCCACTGCCACTGGCCCTTGAGACCTTTGCAGTCTGAACAGTGGAGTAGGAACATAAGATCTAGCGGTAGGTTGTTTCTGTCCTGTTGGATCAAGGTTTTAGTTGTTCTCTTGCAAAGCCTGAGAAGCAAGTCACAGTCACTCTTGTTTGTCCTTTCAGGAAAGAAAGGTGCTTTTACAGTGTAGATTAAAAGTCTATGACATGGCAGGCATTACACAGCTTCATTAATATGGTTATTTGATGAAGGGGTAGTTAGATGCATCCCGCTCAACATGTCTGAAATGAAGTAAATTGCTTCCCATGGGATAAATCAGGTAACGATCAGTGACAAGATGTTGCCAGCTGAAGTCTATACCAGAACTGTTCTCACCAAACTGAGGTGAATGAGTGATAAAGTGTACCTTAAGCAGTAAAAAAATAGCTAATATACTTACTACTGTTTTATCTGTATGTGAAGAGTTACTTAAAGAGTTAAAATCCTCTTTGCACCTATAGTTTCTGACAGAATGCCAATAATGAAGGTTGGGAATCAGAAGTCCCAGTCTGTGTTGGTTGATCCCCACTATTTTGATCACTTCTCACTTATGTTAGTCCCAAGTCTTATATTCCCAAGCTCTTTCCAATCAGTTCTCTTCATTGACCTTAATCATAACTCCTCAGATCTTTCATCCCAGACGCTCCCAGTTCTCTCACCTCTTTCCCTCAGTTTTGTTTTTCTATTCACTGTGATACTTTCATTTCAGTTTCTTTATTCTTCTCTCATTTCTCTTTATTTCAACCTGCAATTCTCATTTCAGCTAGGTCTCAACTTCCATTCTTGCTATTCAAGTCAGTGTAAGCTCTTCTAGTTCGAACTACTTTGTCTTCTCTACACATACTTTTACCCACCTCACTGATTTATGAATCTGTCTCCCTTAACATCTACTCTTTTTGTACTAGCTCTTTCAGTTCTGGCTTCTTTATCTTCTCTCCAGTTACTTTTATCTACCATAACTCATTGATTTACAAGATTTTTCTTTCTTGACCTGCTGTCCTCATTCTCTCTGGAAATCCTTGTTTCTAGTTCCTTTTTCTACTCTCTCGCTTTCAAATTTCTACCTCAGTCCTAGTTTCTTCCACTTTATCTCTTTTTCCAGCATAATCCAGAGTACAGGGTGACTCATGCCTCATCTGCATTTGAAAAAGGCTGCCTGCATCCAGAAAAGATGGGACTATTAGTAGATACAAAAGAGAGAGAGAAACAGAGTTTGTTCTTTTTGATATGTATACCTGGCATGGTCCATTACAGCCTACAGGCACTCAGTTTCAGACAGGGCATAGTCAATTATATTAAATGCAGTTTAAAACAGAGATGTGACAAGTCCCTTGTTAGGTAAAATAGCATTCATAGCATGCACATCTGCAAATATTCTGCTTTTATCATAAAAGCATATAATGATATGTTGTATTGTGTACAATACATTCTTCTTCCCCTTTTAGTTTGGGTATAGCTTGATCATTGTTTATAGAACGCTGTGATATGATATCAAATATTTTCACATGATTTTGCTATAGACCCTAATATTTAAAATGTTCATGAAGAGCTATTTCTTAAACATTCTTACAATAATTTCATAATGCATCTCTTCACCCTCCTTTCAATAGTATTTATTCCTTTTAAGAAACTGAAGCTGGATTTTTTTCCCCCATTGTTGAAGAGAAATTCGGTCATTTACTTCAGGAGCAGAATTGATTAACTTTTCTCCTGCAATGAACGTTGGAAATTTTGGTCCTAAATGATTTAAGGTTCTGTGTTCCTCAAATCCCATTTGGACCTAGAAACACCCCCCAAAACCACCAAAAGCACCCAAGCCTTGCTGTGTATACGTCTGTGTATGCAAGATTGTCACTGAGGTTGTAGCTAGTTCTTTGTTTGTCTTTATTTAAAGCCTTCATCTCTGTAAAGAAGTAGAAGGAAAATTATCTACGTACTAAAAGATGTGTTTTTATTTTAAGAAGTATGAAATAGAAAATGTTAAAGAAAACCCCGATGGGGGGAAAAAAGCGCCAAGTAAAAATATGCGATCTAACTTTCTTTTTATCTTTTGCTATACAAGGCCAATAATAGGACTAAATTAGATCAAAAGTAATTTTTTTTAAAGGTGTCTATTTATTATATTTTCCACCTCTTCTTACACACCAGGAAGAAGATGGGACCCCTTTTACTTCTAATGATTTGTCACTGTGCCATAAACAGTGTCAAAATGCAGAGTGTTTCAAATCCCAATATAGTTTTACTGATGGCTGATGATCTTGGTATTGGAGACCTGGGATGTTATGGGAACAAAACCTTAAGGTATGATGATAATTTAGGGGAGTCACAGGTTTGTATTTAGTTTTTCTATGGATTTTTAAAGTTAAAAATGCCAGAATATTCAGAGATTTGATTACTTTTAAAAGTAATCAAAGTTAATAACTTTTCCAGAGAATAATATATTCAATCTTTGTTTTCTTTTCTTGACAAAAGACTTATCTGATGTATTTATCCTGCTGAAAATTTACATTATAAACAGAGAATTGAGCAACCAACCCAAAAATAAGGGTAGCTCTAGAGAAGCAAAGTATAAACACTTTTCTTTTAGAATATACATGACACAAGTATGATGATTTAAGCATATTTTGAAGCACTCATGATTTTAGACAAGCTTGTTGTTAACAATTTGGAAATGTTTTTCATTAACTTGTCTTCATACAGTAATCAATATATTCATTAAAACAAATGTTAGTATGCCTGAATAATGCAGCAGTCTTCCCCAGAATATTCCCTATAACCAGCTTAGGTGTGCTGATAGTCTAAACAGAGAAAGTGGTACCTAGTCATGGTGTTTGTGGTGCAAAGGCTTTGACAAACTAAAGAAAAAAATTCAGAGGAAAAGCACTGTCCTGTCAAGTGTTAAATGCTCTTGTTCCAGCTGATGTTACAAGTAAAACCTCCTCATAACTGAAAAAAAAAAAAAATTACAGACACTAGCTTTAAAAGGAAAAAATTATGTACAACACTGATACTTGGATCACTCCCATCACAGGGACCAGAATGACTCCAAGATCTATGTTCTCTGCTGTGAGAATTCAGAATTAGATCTTTGGAATATGAAGAAATTTCATCATACTGGTTGTTATTAGTAGGTGATGTTACTGATAGCAAATAAGTCAGTTGGAAAATTAATGTTTCTGACTATTCAGACTTAGATGATGGGAGTGCTAGTATGCCTTGAGGTCATGGTCATTAATCTCCTGGGTCAGAGAGCTATTAGAGCATGCTGCAGCTCCTGTCCAGTCTGCATTAGTAATTTTTATCTTTAGAGCCAAGGACACAGGATTTCTTCCTGCAAGAACCAATTTTCATCTGCATGATGAGCCAGGTCACAGACAGGTTTCCCATCCAGATATGGAGACTTGGTTGTGCCCCTGAGTCTAATATTGCAGACATAATCATGTCAGACATGTTAATACCATTAATATAGAGTGTAACACAGAGTCATTATTTTTGGAATCTCCTCTGTTAACTGATAGCACCATACAACATTATCCCTACCCCAAAAACGTTTTGCTGGGGAGAGACAGACGTGACACCAAGTAGGGAGTAAGGAAGCATGACCTTTCTCCAGCCTCTGTTTTTCCCCATTGCTGGAGCAGAAAGGTTGCAAAATTACAGTTCTGGGTCAAGGAATCCATTAAAAAGGGTTGCAGTGCAATATGTCTAGGTGTAACAGTTTAGTATTGGCCGTGAAGAGTAGATGAAAGTGGGAAAAAAGATTTTTGGCACAATGCCACAGTGTCTCAGTTCAGTGTTGACAACTTATGTAAAAATATTTGACATGATAGTATTTAGAACTGCAACCCCATCGTGGTTTTGATAATTTACATACAATAAGTCTTAACTTGATTTCCTTAATAGTTCCTGCTTCAGATGCCTTGATCTTACCATGACTGTTTCTAAAAAATAATTTTTGTGTATTCTTTCTTTTTTACTGCTTGTGTTTCTCCAGAACTCCTAATATTGACAGGCTAGCAGAGGAAGGAGTGACACTTACTCAGCATATAGCAGCAGCCCCACTTTGTACTCCAAGCAGGGCAGCTTTCCTGACAGGGAGATATCCTATAAGATCAGGTAAAACTCCATTACTTTATTTATATATAAATATCATATTTTATTTACAGTAAACTGTACGCAGGGTTTTTTTTGCCTGGCCTTTCTTGATATCTTTATCATTACTAGGTTAGGTAAGAATAAATGATCAGTCTTTTCAGTGACTGATCCAACTCATCAAGAGTTGGTTTACTTTTGAAATATTTCATATATATGGCAAATTTTTGCATCTGAGAAGAGTCGACACAAAAATAAAGTCTTTTTAGTGAGTAAAATATTTTTTTGTTTAAATACTGAGAGAAGGATCTGACTGTGGTTATTTAATGTAAGGAGCAGTCCATTTGTCCTCAAAATCCGTCCACTTCCTCCACTTTTCAATGACCACTATTCAATTCTCTCTTTGCCTGCCTCCCTAGTTGCATTCAGGCTGCTCCCAGTATGCTGGTGGGCAGCCTAAGTGCTGGACAACACAGAGATGCATCTAGAAAGGCACACCAGAAGAAACTCATGTAAATGCTTCTGCTCAGACATTTCTATTTCTACAAAACCTTTTGGTTTAGACAAATTGTTGAGTTTGTCTTTTGGGGGTTTTTTGTTTTTGTTTTGGCGAGGGGAAGGT
This sequence comes from Empidonax traillii, assembly GCF_003031625.1. Taxonomy (NCBI): domain Eukaryota; kingdom Metazoa; phylum Chordata; class Aves; order Passeriformes; family Tyrannidae; genus Empidonax; species Empidonax traillii. The sequence goes on from NW_020955797.1 coordinate 335,433, forward strand.
GGGGGCAGGACGGCTCATTAAGGTGTTCAAGTTGCCCTGAAAACTGAGAAGAGGAAAGCAAAAAATCTCCCTTCTTTTTACATATTTTTGTTCTATATCTACCCCTATACAGTGTTAAGTATTTTATGAATACATGCATTTAATTTCTCTTACTTTTCAAATACTTGATCCAAAGCCCATTTGAGTCAGTGAAGATCTAGTCTGTTTATTTTAGTGTGCTGGGACTGAGCCTCTCGGTGCTTAGCCATGCAACTTTAACATTCCCTTAACATCATTTTTAGCAAGGATCATTATACATTAATCAGATCACTTGTTCATTAGTGATAAAACATCCTGTCCTTGCTTCTGGGAATGAAAGCAAAGCAAGACTCTGGAGCCTACTTGATACGTTCGTGCTCATTCAAATCAAGTAACAAGCTTTTGCAAAAATGCCAGCTAATATAACTTGCTAAATTTTCCATTACATTCGCTGCAAAGGAAAATTTTATATACCTGTTACAGCTATATTGCTATTAATATTTACTGTAGGTAAAGCCACAGGTCACTGTCCATTATGATTCTTGTTCTTATTTCTGAAAAATTAGCATTTGAACTGATTTTTTTCTTCGCTGATCATTTCCATGTAGGTGCAAAAATTGAACTTTGTCTTACTGAAATTTCAAAATGGCTAAATATGGAGTGCTTCCAAATATCGCTGAAGACCTAGTAAAGAATTATTATACAAGGCACTAGAATCATAAGGTGGAAAAAAATGTTAGGAATTTAAAACTCCTGCTAATAGAGCTGAAGAAAAAGATTCCAAAATGCAGTATTTTTTGAGACACAAACTCAGAGAAAGGTAATGATTAAAAAAACCCCAAACATAAGTCTGACTTTCATCTGTGTAGCTTAAGAGAATTACACTGATTTCAGTTACAAGGACTTGAATTACATAAAATTAAATATAAATAAATAATATATATATATATGATTAAAACTAATCTGTTAATCAACAAAAATAGCAGGGGTGAAAAACTGAAGTCAACATATGAAGGGTAAGCTGAGCTGTCTTTGATAAACTAGTCTAACAAGTTTTTTCTCATGTAACCACAAGGGATACCTAAGGGAAGATTCTGGTTGTCTACATCAGTCATGTAATTTGGGCACTGCAATCATCCAGTTGCATAATTTAGACTTCCTGAAGATACATCTGCACAGATTTGCATAGATATTCTCTGTTCTGTCTGTCTATTTTCAGAGCCAGCTCTCATCTGGAATCCTAGTAATCTAATTTTCATGAACCTGAGCTCTCAAGTTCCTCATCCTGAGAGTAGCTTATAAGCTCATTTGTGTTCCTCAGACTCTCAGTATATAGAAATTACTGTGCCTTATTTAGATGTTGTCTTGTTAGCCGATACCTGATGCTCCTTTAGTGCACTCTGAATGCATTGAATCATGTGTCTTCATGCCACTGGAGTGCTGGTCCTCTCCCATCAACGCTGAGAGCCCTGGCTACTCTATTTCCAGAATCAGATTCTCTCTCACTCTTTTGACCTCATGATATTTACATACCCAGTTGTGAGACTGCCCTATTTTAATGTGCCTTCTCTTAAATAACCTTAAAAGCTTATAGAAAACCATGTATGAGGAAAGTGGAAATTTGGAGAGTAGAACTTGGGAATGATCTCACTTAGTCCTCAGTTCCATTCCTATCCATGTACAAGAAAAATAAATTATACAAGCTCAACTTTTTTCAGTTATGCTATATCTTAGAACATCTACAGAAGGAGATGCAGCTGTTTATTTGATGTCTGGCCCCATGGTTATAAGCAGAGACTTTTTTCTAAACTTCCCAATTTCTGGTGTCAATACAGAGAAGACCTTATTCAGCTAAATTGATGATTGTATAAGCCACTTGCAACATTTATTGTCTGGTTGTAATATGTCATTTAAGTGATACCACCTGAAGCAAAAAGTGCATGCAGAAAGAATAAATGGAAATAGTTTCTACATATTATCCAGGTCTCATTAATTTTCATTGTATTTAGGAATGGCTGCCTTCTCACGAGTTGGTGTCTTCTTATTTTCTGCCTCTTCTGGGGGACTTCCTTCTGAAGAAATAACTTTTTCCAAGCTCCTGAAACAGAAAGGTTACGCAACCGCTCTAATAGGTAAAATTGTGCAACAACACATGTGCAACACTATTTTACATTCATTTAAATCAAAAGAACATTAACTTCCCATATAGGCTATTAAGGGTTTGCATTAAGCGTTTCCTCCACCCCCAAAATTTATTTTTCTAGCACAAAGCTGAGCACGTTCCTGTGCCTATGTGAAACACTGTGTAAGTATGTATAATTCACTTGTGTAGTTATAGTCTCATTGTGCAAGGTACTGGAGAAACATGATGAACAAACTGAAAATTAGTCAAGCTGTTGAAAGGTTTTCAGTATAAATATGAGTTTGATTACAACAGAGGGATTGATCACAATAAGGGATTGATCACAGGGTACAATTACACACAGTGGTGCAATTCATTTCACCAGTTTTTAAATATCCATAAAGTAATGTTGTACCTGGACTAACTATCTGGATTCTTTTCTTAGCCATCAGCCAGAAATGGGCATTTCTAGGAAAATTTTCCTATCCTGTGGTAGAAATGTAGTATAAAAAATGTATTTCTCTCTCATTGTAAAGATAGTTTAGACAATTAACTGCAGCATAAATATCCAGTGATGGGCAAATGAATGTCACTAGATGAATTTTAAATAAAATTGTAGTTAATATCCTAAAAGTATAAAGATTAGTCTTTTTTTTTTTTTTTTTTTTTAATTGACCTGCTTATATTTTAGAGGATTCTTGTGAAGTACAACTTGTATTACCTTACATTACATATTTCTGTACTGGAATTGCCAGGGAATCATTGTTCAGAGAACATCATACTGGAATTACCAAATAAATTTAGATGAAGGATGCACCCAATTTGATATTTTTAATTGATTTTTAAACAGAGACTTGCAATTTGGGGAGTGACTTTTTATTTAAAAAACTAGGCTGTTTAGCAAGGCTAACAATTCATACCACTGTTCAAAAAATATCTGTATTATATAGATAAACCTAACTTTAGTTAGTATTCCTAACTAAAAATCCTGCTTAGCTATATCCCAGTCTTATAAAGAATAAATACCATGGTGTTCTGACAGAAACAAATAAGAAAACCAGAAAATCTTATCAGAAGTATATTTAGTGCAGATGTATTTGAATCATAGTGCAAAAAAGCCATTCATAATTTGTCATGTTCCTCATGGAGTTAATTCCTATTGCTCCATATTCAATTAAAGACTGGGGTTTTTCTCTGTTTGTAACAAGCACTGTAATATAACTCATTTTCTGGAGCTGCCCTAGTTAACGTTCTTTTTTTAACCACTTTCACTGCAACATGACAGCTTGCCACTTAGATCTCCAGAAGTTATCTCCATGATACTTAATGAACAGTTCTTCCAAGTGGCCTGAATGATAGCTATAAGACCATAAAATATAATATTACCATATCCTTAGAGTATAATGAAGGTTTCCAAAAATCAAGAAGTGCAGTAAAATTAGTAATAAAGCATATGTAAATGACAAAAAGAAAAATTACGGAGGTTTGAAGAGTAGGTCAGCAGAATTGGATCCGCAGTCAGGCCATTTTCTTCCTCTGCTGATATTCTTATCACATCATGTTGGTCTGGGTCAGGGAGTCTTTGCTGGGTTCAATCTAACTCAGCAGTTCCCAAACAAATTATTGTCAAATCCTGCACCAGTGATGGATTGGCACAAGGGTAATTTTAAGCCTTTCAGTTCTTCAAGCATATAGTGTCACTTTCCCCCCCCCCCCCAAGTGTCTCTCCACTTTATTCTCTAAGGACATTTTTCTCTTCTCTAAATGCATTTTTACTTCTCTTTGTGCTTTTTTCTCCTCTGAATACATGCTTCCTTTTGCTCGATACATCCCAAAATATATTTTGGCTATAAATCTACTCTATGTATACACTTTTCTACCTCATTGTTTTCCCCTGTGACACAAAAAAGGTGACATCCAGTACATCTGTCAGGAAGGCACAGTCAGATCTGCAAAAAACCCCAAGTTTTATAAGAAAAAGCAGATGCATAGAATATGTGATATTTCAACAGTAGAAAGAAATGCTGATGTTTTGCAGGAAATAGCTATTCTTAATGCAAAAATTTCACTTAGGTAAGTATTATTTTAACTACTGCTATGATCAATTACAGTTGAGTAAAAGGTTAATTTTTCCTCACTATTTTTATCCAGTGTACTGTTTGATATCCGGAGAAGTTTAAAATCCACCTATGTAGCTTATGTCCAAAGTTGAAATACTAATTGATAACTGGTACTTGTTTCTTTCCTCCAGAATGAGGTGGTGTAATATTTGGACACATCACAGTAGTAAGGTGTCCAATCCAAGATTGATTGAGTCTGTAGATTGGGACTAATACAGTAGTTATTCATAGAACAGCTTAAAATCTGATCATGTTAATAACATATGCACATACACTTTTTATTATTATTGATATGTACTTCATATAAATATATTTCTTTGAGCACATAAAATATTTCCATTTACATCTTGCTCCACATCTTGCCTCTTGCCATTTATCTGAAAAATAAAATAATTCCAAAAGAAATATATCATTATATACAATTCAGGCTTAAGATTACTCCTTTTTCAACTGAGGGGGAAAAAGATGGGAAACATGGATCTTTGTAGCATCCCCAGGATTCTGGGTTCTGGAAAACTGAATTCTGAGTTTCTTGGCTGAATAATACTTGTCTCTCATTTCTACTTGCCTTTCATTGCATTGCTTTCACTCTGCAGAAATCGTGCTTGTGGCTAATGGAGAGGGAAAAAATGCCTAGGTCTCAAATTCTTACGGTACTCATAACTTACAATTAACATCACAAATTTCATTCGAAAGCTTGGTAGAATCTATTGAAATGCTTATGATGCTTGTGTGAAGTGTCCATCCTGTGAAGCATCACTTGGCAAAGAGATGAGAGCATTTTGCACTGCTCTCAGATTTGAGAAGGGTCTCAGACTGTAAAGCACATTACAGTAATATGTTGAAGCACTAGCTCAAGGCAGGGCTTATTGTCACAAGGAATGAAACAAAACATGACTCAGTCATCATTTGCTTTTTCAGAGTAGTGCAGGATCTATCAAAACCTTCTACCTCATCAGCCCTTGGAGAATGGCAATTGTGTTGTTCCGTCACAGCTGCCAATATAATTTGAACCAGAGCTTCTGTTGCTTTTCCCACTAACCTGCTCTCTGCTTTATTTGACTTCAGATGCTTCTGAACAAATCTCTTTTTGAGGCCTAAGTTCATCTTAACATTGAACAATTTGTTGTGCTGGCTAAAACCTTTTTGATAAAAATAGGACCTATATTTTCCCTTGTCCTAATTTGTTATTGCGAGATTCTTCTATCCTGGCTCGCAGTGTCTAGTTTTATTGAGATTCAGTTTAAGGAAGCCTCTATATCATAATAAATGGCCTTGAAGGCATATTTAATTTGTTTGAGTTTCCTTTTCATACTTTTTTTACTGAATTATAGGTGCTTTGAGATTGACATATAATATAACAGCAAAAAATTAAAAATTAAAGCTTGAAGGTCATCTATATTCATGATTATTAGCCTCTACCATTAATTCAGTTATCTAACTTGATGAGAATTGTTTCATGTTCACCTTGTTACACATCTGCCTTTATGATTACTCCATGAAGACAGTCATGTAAAACTAAGAGAGAAAAAAAAGACATTGAAGCATTTCTTTTCAAAAATGTGTCTCTTTGTGCGCTGGGAATGAAAATCAGAATTCGAGCTTTACCTAGCCCTTTATAGCATCATTATAACATCTGAAATGTCACTACAGTGGTGTGTACTGCTCTTTTTTTTAATTGACCACGGTAATCTTTACTGAACCATGTCAAGAGTAGTGATGAGCCATTCTGCCCTCAGAAAGCAGAATACCACCTCTAACAGGGAAAAATTCTGATGGTATGAAAGAGCTGTAGAGGCCTTAGTTTCGCTGACACATAAGCAGACCTGAAAATATTTTATACCTGGTTTGATGATATACAGAAGGTGTTTCTAACTTAAGACTATCAAGAGACGTATGAGGAGAACTAGACAAAACTAAACATTGAAACTCAAGATTTCTGTGTTACTTTTCTACACCTTTGCTAACAAGTGAACTTAAGCGCATGACATTCCCATCCTATACCTCCATTCTGTTATTTGTGGAAGAGAAATAGCAACATCCAGTCCATTTGCTAGGTACTATTTAAAATAAAGCAGAACGGATCCCTGTCTTCACCCTCTTTGGTACTGCAGTACCTGCATTCGTCATTGCCAAAGGAAGAAGTGCAGGATGAATATGCAGTTCTCTAGACCCAGGAGAAGAGTTTCAGGACTGTCTGCATCAGCACTCTTTCTTACAGATGGGTAAAACCATGTGGGATGGTTTGGAAAAGGGGAAAATTCTATGTGTACTTTTTTCCTTTTATGTACTTTCTGCCATGTGTATCCTGAAGCCTGTAGAGCAAATATTTCAAATTTGTTTGGGCTACGTTGTGGGAATGAGGACTTACTGGGTTTTCATGTTTTCTTATTTATTTCTTTTAAGACACAACACCAGAATTATGCTGGTTATATTAACGTATTTGATTCAGAAAAATAAATAGTTTGGCCCAGAAATATATAATGTCATTTGTTTTGTCAAGGCCTGTATATTTTTTTAAATATTCAATACATTTTCTGGCTGAGAGTAGAGAGCAGAACTCTATCCCCAATCTATTTCAACAGGCTTAACTGAATTTGCGGGCTTTTTTATAATTATGCATTTGAATCCAAATAACAGCTTCCAAACAGTTAGGTCTGTTGTGCTAAGCAATGCATAAGCATATGGTGAGAGGTTATACCTGGGTCATAGAATGCATTATCTAGATACTTACTGTAATCAGCATGAACATAGATTGTACTACTGTAATGCAAATCAGGCTCACTGGTTTCTTGTGTCAGTCAGTGTCCAACATTTTGCAGAATTAGAGTGATTTCCTAGTGAGACAAAATGCTGTGAGAGCTAGTATTTGGCAGCAATTTACTTCTAACTGTTATTTGGCTTTTTATTTATATATATAAAATAAAAAGATGCAAAACAATCACCCTCACCATATATATCTTTGTATATTGTGAGGGCGATTGACAATTTCAGACATTTTTGCAATCATTTAAATAATAAATGCTTTGGTAATTTTCCTATTCTTGATTTATTTCCTATTTGTTACTGTTTTCTTCTTTTCTCTTTTCTTTTTTTTTTTTTTTTAAACTATTCAAATTATTTGCTAGAAAAATTTCAGAGAAGTTATTTTTAACTCTGTACTGGCTCTTCCCATTCAGTCAGTAGCAACTACAAAATAGTATTTTTTTAATGACAACTACACAAAGGCTTCATTCCCCAAGTTAACTGTCTGCTAGGGCTCTGTTGCTCTTCAGTGACCTGCTATCCCACTCAAAATTTAATGTTCTTCAGCAGCAGCTCTTCTAAACCTTTTTCTGAGATGAATAGGCAGACATGAAACAAAATCTTAGATGAAGGCATAAAGAAAGTTTAAATAGAAAATAGGGATCCACACAATAGATGCTGGGGGCAGGGGGATATCAGTCAGACAGTGACAGTTTCATGTTTGGAATAGTGCATGTTAAAACTAAGTTTGATGATTTAACTACAAAAATACTCCCTGTCCTTCTCTCTTTGTAGGAAAGTGGCATCTTGGGATGAACTGTGAAAGCAGTAATGACTTCTGTCACCACCCCCTCAGTCATGGATTTGATTACTTTTATGGGCTCGCCGTGACCAATTTTAGAGACTGCAAACCTGGCCAAGGCAGCGTATTTTTAAAAGGGGTTCAGAACGCCCTTGTCATCCCAGTCCAAATTGCTGGAATCACCCTTGTCTCTTTGGCAATAGTGCAGTACATTGGCCTCCTCAATGTACGTTTCCAAGCCTTCGGTTACTGCTTGTTAATAATCACAATTTCACTTGTGGTTTTGATATTTTTCTTCTATCATTTTCGACACTTAAACTGCTTCTTAATGAGGAATCATAAGATTATCCAGCAGCCACTGTCCTATGAGAACCTTACTCAGAGGCTGACAAAGGAAGCCATGCAGTTTATTGGAAGGTAGGTTTCTAACTGTGTTCTAAATCAATGTTGCCATTTCACAATGATGATGCTTCTAAAAATTGGAAAAAAATATGAGCTTGTGGGCATAAGGAATATGTCATTATATATTATCATCATAATTTTTTCCTTTAAAAGATGACTGAAGTTAATTTGTTTATTGAAAGTGATTGTTTGGTTTTCTTCCTATCAGTTAGATAATTAATTCCTCTATAAAATTTTTAAATTGTTTCTGTTTACATACTTCAGATTTTTTTTCCAAAAATTGACAACTTTTTTTAGGGCTTTCATTATTAAGAATTTTAACTTGAAATATGAAAAATCTTTTGCGGTGTGACTTAGTTATGTGAAAGCACAATTCAGAGTCATAATCTGTGACTTTTCTGGGATGGGAAACTGTTTTTCATCATTGAGTTGATGCAACCGTTAAAAGGCATTCATATGACAAATTTTTAAAGATATTGGCACTTTATATGCCTCCACTTTTATGGCAGATTAATGTTGAAAAGATTTGATTCACAGAAGTTAGGGTGAAGGGTTCTTTACCTGAGGAAGAACAACCCCCAGCACCAACACAAGCTGGCAGCTGACTTGCTGGAAAGCAGCTCTGTGGAGAAGGACCTAGGGGTCCTGGTAGACAACAAGCAGTCTATGAGCCAGAAGTGTTTCCTACTTACCAGGAAAGCCAATGGGATCCTGGGCTATGTTAGGAAGAGCATTTCCAGCAGGTAGATGGAGGTGATCCTTCTACTCTCATCAGACCTAGTGAGGCTATATCTGGAGTGCTGTGTCCAGTTCTGGGCTCCTCAACACAAGAGAGAGGCAAAACTTCTTCAGCAAGTCCAGCAGACAGCTACAAAAATGATTAGGGGACAGGAACATCTTCTATGAAGAAAGGCTGAAGAAACCGGGCCTGTTACACCTCAAGAAGAGACAAATGAGAGGGAACCTCATCAATCTCTATAAATATCTGAAGGGAGGGTGCCAAGAGGATGGAGCCAGGCTCTTCTCGGGGTTGCCGAGCAATAGGACAAAAGGCAATAGGCAGAAACTGATGCACAGGAATTTCCACCTGAATATGAGGAAGAACTTCTTCACTGTGAAGGTGACCAAACACTGGAACAGGTTGCCCATAGACATTGTGTCATCTGCTCTATGATGACTCTTCCTGAGCAGGGAGGTTAGACCAGGTGACCCACTGTGATCCCTTCCAACCCTACCCATTCTGTAATTCTGTGATTCTGTGAAACAAATGTGGGATTTTTTTTAAACAATTTTTTTTTAATAGCCATCATATTGGGCCACCTAAACATTGGATGTACAAAAACATCCTAAGTCATTGTTCATTTTTTCTAAGTTAGCTCCCTTGCCATAAGTGTCACCACAGGGCTTCTAATGGGATGAAGTCACAAAAGTATACATTTGTATATTTGGAAATATACATCAATATATTTGGAGAAAAAATATTTAATCAATTTAACTTCTTGAAAAAACATGTTAAAATATTTTTCTTGATCTCATTTGATGCAAGTTGCAGCATTTTTAAAAATGTGAAATCAAATTAAAAACATATTCTAAGACATAGAAGTCCCTGAATTAATATTCCTAAAGTATGTACCATTAGTTACTGTGAATACATTCACATATTGTCATTGCTTGATGAAAGCACATACCAAAGAATCAGAGGCTAAATTTTCCAGACTTAATGACTGCATGCAGCAGCTGTTTCTTGTTGCTAGCAAGAAAAAATGTTTAACTAAAATCTTGATCTTATACAGCAATTTTTCTATTATTTCTATCATTATGATTATTTGATGAGGCCATCTCTACCCATCATACCAAAATAAAAGAGTTTTTGTCTCAAATTTCTCTAAGTGAGTAAGTTTTCCCAACAATCAACATTATCATCAGTATTTGTAAATAAACTAAAACATCTTTATTTCCTCTTGGCAATTGTGATAGATATAAAAATTCTTTCTCAGCTACATTTAACTGTGAAGTACTTTGTTTGCTACAAGCACACAAACATACATATTTGAAAATTGTTGAGGGGTTATTTGCTTAGTGACCAAGCATTTGGTGATTTTAAAAGATTCTTGAGCACATTAACTATATGTAGGTATATTCTGCCATTATTTACAAGTATATAATGTGCCTGTATTGATATTGTTTTGGGTATCTATGAATGTTTCGTGTATTTCAATGCCATGACAATAAAATGGTTGCCCCAAAACTGGTGAGTTGAAGTTGGGAAATTGATGGTGGAAAACCAGTAACTCTTTTAACTTTATTAATATGTGTAATTTGAACACTGTTATTGTATAGCTTAGTGTCACTGTTTGAACCCAGTGTTTAGAGCTGGAAAAATAATGTATAATCTAAGTCAGAACATCTTTGCTGACTTTGCTGGAGATAAGTGGCTTTACATCAGCTGAGCACTTGGCCCCAAATCTTAATGTCGTTTCCAGACAACAGTGATGTTAAATTGAAGTCAAGGTTAATAGCACATATTCGTAATTTACAACAAACTTTGTTACAGGAATGATGCAATTATAGTGAGAATTATAACCCAGACTCTTCAGAGTCATTGTTAAATTAGAAAATATCCAAGCACATTAAGGTATTGAGAAGCAATTAGGGCATTTGAGCAATCTTAACTGTGCCCTTTAGTGAATTCACATGCAAAGAATATGACCATAAACCTTGCTCCTAGGGATAGGAGTAATTAGATTAATATTCACTGAACTGATCTGTCCCATATATTAGTAAGAGCAACAAAACCAGTATTTACTTTGACACACTGGTTCTGACGTTATATAGTTCACACCTGTCAGCTCCAGGGCACCAGTAGGCCATTGCTGTCTTCTGACTTTGGCCATTTGTTGGTGAAGGACCATGAAGAGTCAGCCATGTTTCAACAGCATGCAGATATCTGGCACTCATAAATGAAGGGCCACAAGGTTTTGGGAAGACACAGTTTCCTGACAGCATTCTTATCATTCCAGTTCTTTCAATCCCTTAATCATGTTTGAATATTCAGTTTGTCACACAATCTCCTTTTCTTTAGATTATACAGTAAATAGCAAACTCAGTCATGTACACAAGTAATCCATCTGCACAAGTATACCAGAATGCAAACAATCCTGAATTTAAGGAATTCAAGCATTCAGCTTAACTGGTTCTAAATACACATTTTATCATCAAACTAAAAATCATCAGATATCATGCATTTTTAATTGGTCAATTATCTTTATAATAAATATATGATGAAGCTCCAATCTTCAACAGCACTGGTATTTTCCTGTAAAACCCTTTTATATGCAATGTATATGAATATATATTAATAACTCAAACATAAATGTTTTATCTATATAAGATTATTATACCTATTGCCTATATTACCTCTGTAAGTTCTTTGGAGTTCAGGTGATGGACTTCCAGATGTTTTCTCTTCTAGCTGATTCTCAATCATACTGTCAGCTTTATGACTTCTATGTATAAACATCAAACTCTGCAGAAGGAATAGGCAAGGAAGGAGATAAGGTGGGGTAGCCTTGTATGTTAGGGAGTGTTTTGATTATCCAGAGCTTAATGATAGTGGTGATAGGTTTGAGTGTTTATGGGTTAGAATCAGGGGATAGACCAACAAGGAAGATATTGTGGTGGGAATATGTAGACTACCCAGCCAAGATGAAGATGCAGACAAAATATTCTATAAGCAGCTGGTAGAAGTCTCACAACTGCTGGACCTTGTTAATGTAGGGGACTTCAGCTTACCAGATCCTGGAAAAACAGTACAGTGGGCAGGGAACTATGTAAGTGGTTCCTGAAGTGTGTGGAAAATAACTTTCTGACACAGCTGGTGAGTGAGCCAGCCTGGGGAGGTGCCCTGCTGGACCTGCTGTCTACGAACAGAGGACTGGTGGGTGATTTGATGGTTGAAGGCCATCTTGGGCACAGGGATCACAAAATGATGAGAGTTTTTGATTCCTAGTAAAGTAAGGAGAGGGCAATATGAAGAACTATTACCCTGGACTGCTGGAGGGCAAGCTTTGGTGATTCTGTATAATCTTTAGAGTTTGTATTTTTAAAGTCTTTTTATAATTTCATATATAACCATGTAGCTATGTGCTGTTGTAGTTACTTTGGTCTGTTTTTTTGGAGATGTAGAGTTGTATTTATCTTCCTTAGTCTAGTGTACGCATATTACAATTTTTGTTTGTTCCTAGATAGATTGAAAAAGAGCAAATACAAAATTCAGTGCCCAGAAATGGCTCTGGAGATGAATATATACAATTAGAAGTGACAGATTTGGTGTGTGAAAACAAATAGTAATTTAGTTGCTTACCCTAATTGTAAGTGGGCAGGTCAGCTCAGTGTATGTTAATTCTAATTACTTTTTCCCAAGGGAAAATGTGTTTACATATTGCAAACCTATCAGAACACTCTCTAGATATTATAGCATATTTGAAAGTCAAATGCATGCTAATTATTTCATGTTAAATTCAGTGTGGTTGTCACTCTTACATCTTCAGCATGCCCTTTAATGACCAGCTGCACAGAAAATCCAGTTTTGGAAAATGCCAGAGACCAGTTTCTAATGTATAAGAAATCAACAATCCAAATGACCCCTCTGTGATACAGAATACCTCTCTGACAAATTTGTATAGCTGGTCACAATTAATATTTTAAAAATCCTAATGAAATCTAGTTTCTGGAAAAAAGGTTTTTGCATACAAACATGTTTATATTTAAAAGGTATGTTGAAGGTGAATTTTAACAATTTTCTTGTCTATTTTTTTCACTCATAGATTGTATAGGCATAATTTTTAAAATTTTGTGATAACAGTTAATAAATTTTAAATTTCCATTTTATGTATTCTATTGTAGTCCTTGAAACATTGTTGCAACACATATTCAGATTTTTTTTTTCATCTACTCTAGGAGACTGGTTTAGAGTTTCTCTATACATTACTGGGTCTTAATCTCTGGCAGCTGTCATTTTATACTAGAGTTAAGATTTCTGAAATCAAATGTTTTTATAAATCCTACAAGAATATTCCTTATAGTTTACGGCAAAATGCAAATTATAGAATAGAGTTTGTAAATCTTTGTATACATGTGATGTATATATGCACATGTATTAAAACCAGGTAGTAACTTATAAGCTGTAACAACTCTACTGGATCTTCATGCCTCTTCTCTCAGACCTTTGATTGTACCTTTTGAACAAAAAGGTAACAGGAAAAAGGTGTGAATTCATATAGGGCTTTACAAAATCTTAAAATAATTTAAGAATTATTGAGGACCTCACTAGTTCTGTGATGAGTATCAGACCAGATTGTGAATGGAACACTTCTAAAAAAGTAGTAGATCTGTCTATTGGCCTCCAACATTTTGTGGGGGAGAGGGATTTAGTAATGAGTATAATTTGTACTAGGTGAGAAATTCCTTTTCTTTCTCTGTGCTTATGAAAATGTACTTTAGGGAGGGGAGAAAAAAAGGTTATATGGAAGGGAAATAAAAACATATATGAATTGTGTACCTTAAGCATTTAAAGAAAACAATGGGTATGAAATTATAGGTGTCAAAGTGTCTTTTCTATTTGCATGGAAGAATAGCTTCACAAATGCAGATACAGTAGTAGCACATCCTACTTTTAATATCTACTAGAAAGAGTCACATTATTTATATATTTACATTTTCCTCCCCCTCTCAATTCCATTTTCAGGACCTTTTCTGGTTCTACTGAGTAACCCCCAAGTGATATGGAGTTCTCTTTCTGATTTTCAAAAATTTTGAAAATATGACATCTGTGTTTGAATGTGTGTCTTTTAAAAGACTAGGGCAGAAACATTCATTCATGGATTCATTCATACTAACAAAAATTTTAACAGTTAACAGTCAGAACAAAACGAAATCCAGCATGTAGGAGAAAGTCCTACTTTGATACAACTAAGCCAAGATTTGGTTTGCCTTTTTCCTCCTGCAGGAATAAGAAGGCTTAATGAGTGCATTCAGCCAGTCCTATCACAAGGATCACTGTCTAATTGGTGATCTAATCTGGAAGTGGAGGAAGCACCCATGGGGAATAAGCATTAATGAATTTATCCACTGAGGGGATACTGAATAAGATCTTTTTAGTAAAAGGAGAGTTACAAGAAATAAGTTAAATTTGCATCTGGCTGTATCGACTCGTTGTTACCTCACCTGGAGTACTGTGTCCAGGTCTGAGGTGCTCAGCACAGGAAAGATGTGGACCTCTTGGAGTAGGTCCAGAGGAGGGCCATGGAGATGATCAGAGGGATGGGACTCCTTTCCCATGAGGACAGGCTGAGAGATCTGGAGTTACTCAGCATGGAGTAGAGGAGGCTCAAGAGATACCATACTGAAGCCTTCCAGTAGCTTAAGCAGGTTTATAAAAAGGAGGGAGAGGGACTTTTTATATGGACAGATAGTGACAGGACAAGGGGCAATGCTTTTAAACTGACAGAGGGGAGGTTTAGATCAGATGTTAAAAAGAAATTCTATACTCAGAGGGTGGTGAAGCATTGGAGCAAGTAACATGGTTGTAGATGTCCCATCACTGGAACTGTTCAAGGAGACCTACTGGTCATACTGGTTTTGGTGCAGTCCAGGATACAGTTGACTTTCTGGGCTGCAAAAACATATTACCGGCTAATATGGAGTTTCTTGTTAACCAAAACTGACAAGTCCTTCTCCTTGGGTCTGCTCTCAATCCATTGTCCACCCAGCTTGTGCTTGGGATTTACATCACCCAAATGCAGGACTTTGCTCTTGGCCTTGTTGAACTTCATTAAGTTCTCATGGGCCAAACTCTCAAGCCTCTCGAGGTCCCTCTGGGTGATATCCCTTCCTTGCAGTGAGTCAACTGCACCACATCAGTGCACAGTAAAGCAAACAAAATTGCCCAAGGACTTTTCAAAGCAGCGAGCAGTATTTGGAGCAGATTTGCAGGAAAAAAGTTAAAAGACTTGTGTGTGAAGCACAAAGTCAGATTAGTTTTAATTGCTCTCTCACCCACTTTAAAGCTGTGTTTTACAGCTCAAGCCTGAGCTGAATCTTTGAGTAGTATAAAGACTCCTCACAGTAAAAAAGAACCTGGTACTTTGCAATGCAGAGGAATCATCAGCAATGTGATGCTTTTAGATGTTTTCAAGATCCATTAAAAACACACTAAAGAATATCTTATGTCAGATGTATATAATCTCTCTGGCTACTCAGTAAATTGAAAAGACTGTGTGATTCATGTTAGGATAAAAAATCTCAGATCTTTTGAAACTGAGATTCTCTGTGTTTGCACTGTGTAAAAGATAGTGGTAATACATTTTTGAAGGAGCTGTTTATTGAAGTTCAGGTGTTAAGCTGTTGTTGTCAAATTTCTCTCCTGCCTACTAGCTAGTATTGTCATTCCATTTTCAAGGTCATGGTAGAGGTATTCAGTTATAATACTCCTCAAAGAGTTTTGGCAGACGATAAACAGCTGCCTCTGATCTTTTATAGGATATTAATAGGTGAGACACTTCTCCACCTGCCAGCAAGCTGTCAATCATAACCTGTCAATTTTAGTTGGAAAGAAGAGAATGATGTAGTGCCCTTCTATATCAATCACTGATTTGATAACTCTTCATGAAAGTTTGATCTTTGTATCAGTTCTATTAAAACAAACAAACAAAACCAAACTACAAAAAACTTGAGTTATTATCTCTTGAAAATATCATTTATAGTGGAGGCTTTTGATACTCACTTTTAGCAAAGAAGATATAGAAGAAAGCAATATCTCTGTGGCATCACAACAAGGCAGTTTGCATAAAAAGTTAGTTTTGTCTGCACTGTCATAAGTATAAAGTAAATTTTTGTGGTGTTTTACTTTACCCTAGTATTTGTATATTAATCTCAATTCAGTGAACTGTGTTTAAGGAAAACGTAAATGAAAATCTAAGGAAATAAAAAATACAAGTAAAACAGAAATCAGCTGCCTTGAAGAAATGTTCTCTAATGAAAGGTCAGTGTTACAGTTATGTGTATATTAAATATTTAACTTATAAGTATACATCCTTTTTTTGCTTGAAGTGGTGATATTTTCAAGCATTTTAATTGACTCAGAAGTCTCATGTTATTTGTTGCTACAAAAATCAAAAGTTTTCACATATATCACCTTTCAAATAGCAATAAACAACTTTGTGGAAATGGTATCTTTTATAAAAAACAATTTTTTTAATCTATACTTTACAATACTAAGCTTATATAGGATACATGCACAAATATTTGTAAGAGAAATAAAATAATTTTGTATCAATTTTCCACAAGAAGAAGTTCTATTTATTCTGTTGAGGTTTTTTTTAAAGAAAGAGAATTTTTTTATGAAGAAAAAATCCCTGTCGAAAACACACTTATCAAGGGAGTAATGCAGATAAAATGTTCTCATTTTGAGTTTATGTGCTGCTGTATATGCCAGTAAAAAAACATGCAACTTGTGCAAAAACATATCCAACCAAGGAGAGAGGAAAAATGGATCATAAATATACTACATTATAATTAATTATTTTCCTTTAAGATTAAAGTGTTGTTATCAGATTAATCTCTTTTACTAAAATACTTTGTTTTCAGGTTCTAAAGGTTAGGGTTTTTTGTTAATTTAAACAGAACAGTTTGTATGAGCATATCTGTATTGTTCCTCCCCTCTTTAAAGGGTAGGTGAATCAACTGCTTGAGGAGATATGTAGTCTCCCTTTGATGCTGACATGAATCACAGGTATTATCCACCACAGACTGGTGAGGGAAAATATGGTAAATAAAACTAAAAATAGACTGCAATTAGCTGTGTGCTTTAAGGTGAGATCCAGACAAGATCTGTGGGTAGTACTTTTGTGATTCAGCTGATATTTACAATATGCATAATGTACTGCAAATGCTGTTAGAGCATATAGCAGTAAATTTGGTTAGTACGGCACAATTTTAAGTAAAGTTTTATAAATAATGCATAAGGAGAAGTACTTGCTAAAGCTGTGCTTTCACAGCCTGCTAGAACTAATCATAAATATCATGTTGACAGATCACATGAATAGCAAAATTTACAGAGTCTATTTATTGCACTCTTTCTACTGCATCTGTTCAGGAAATAAACTGAAGACAATGGAGACTGTTCATTACTTTGAGGAGAAAAGTCTTTAATATCAGTATTAAGGTTATTAACTTCGAGGTTATGATCACATGCATACAGGGACAGAGCTTCGAATGAAAAGAGAACTGGTCATATACCTTAGTCCTGGATAAAGACGTAGGTCCTCACAATAGTCTAGCAGATCAGCTTCCACGTGACTTTGTGAGGAAAGTAATTGTGTTTCATGTAGATGTGTACTTCTGAGGGTATGTTTTTGAACAGCAATTGTATTCAGGCTTTTAAATATATACTTGTAAAATGAAGAGAGGTGTTTTTTCTCTAGAAACTGCTAGATTCCTGGCTTTAAAAAAGTCCTCATTCAGTATATATAGTAAATAGTAATTAGGTAAATTAAGTAATTTATTTTTGCTTTCAATTCAGTATAAGAAAGGCATTTTTACTGTGTGTATGTTTATTCTGGATTACCCTCTTATCAATTACACTATTCTCTTCCCTTTCCTCTTTTTTGTTTTGGTTGGGTTTTTTTTTTGGGTTGGCTAGTTGGTTTGTTTAGGTGGGAGGCCAAGGAAGAGGGAGAGTCTTTTTTTTTTTTAACTTTGCTGTAGAAAGATTTCTTTGTAGCCATTTTATTCTAAAATATACTGAGGAGTTGTGGGTTTGTTTTATTTTCTAGGAACACTGATGCACCCTTTCTGCTTGTCTTGTCTTATCTTCATGTCCACACTGCTCTATATGCTTCAGAAAATTTCAGAGGAAAGAGCAAGCATGGCTTATATGGTGATGCAGTGGAGGAAATGGACTGGAGTGTAGGTATGTTACATATGATTCTAAAAGCAATCGAGAGAATTCATGGGAGACTTGTGTTTGTGTTCACTAAATTCAAATCAGCAATTTGGATGTCTGCAGCGTATCTGTCATACTTATCCTTTATACTTAGGGGAAAGAAACAGTCACTTAAAAAACACAATAATCTGAGCTCTTGTAGTATGTACTTTATGACCAAAATGATTCGTCCTATTCTCATCTTTGACTATGAAGGCAATCTATACAGCATTTACTTTAGCAGAGATGTGGTCACCTAACTGTGGACTTTTGAAGCTGAGTGGTTAAATCCAGTTAAATCCAATGCCCTGAGCTCCTGGGTGCCATCTGACCTGTTCAGGTTATCCTTGTAAAACAATATATTAATTCAAAAAGTGACCACATGATATCTATATAAAATTATGTTCAGGTAAAGTGGCTATATTATGCACTCTTGGCAAAACTAATTTGCTAATTATTTTAGTGAGTTCTCTGAATTATTGAAATCACTAATGCGAGGTCCATTTCCATTTGTGTAGAACAGTCAAACCAAACAATTTGCCCTTCAGAGCTTCTCTGAGGCTGGAGAGCAATTGGTCCTTGTGTTTTTCAACAGATCTCCTGTATCTCTTGATATATTGAAGTGTTTCTCTGATTCTAGAGATAATGAACTGTGTAAACAAGTAACAGTTCATATTTGTAAATAATCGTACTGTAGAATAGCAGTATTATAAGAGCTAAAGATGAATTTACAGTCCTCCTTCCTGTATACCCCAAGTTGATTCTGTTCTCAGTACAAGCTAGTGCAAATTGGCTTTTTTCAAGAAAATGTTACTTCCTTATTAAATTTCTATGAACAGAAATTATGCTGGCATGTGCAGTTAAACATATGTATTTCTTTGCATATTTTCCATCAAGAAGTCTGGTTTCAGAAGCAGTAGGCAAAAGGCAGCACAGCACATTTAGTGATTTGTAAGGTACTTACTGCATTATTTACAGAAATGGGGAAAACCTTTGTGGGAAGCTGTGATGTGCTGAGGAAGGGTTTTCAGTGTAGGAGATAAGAGAATAATACTCTTTTGTAAATCAGGTTTTGTAAAGAGAGAGCAGCTTTCATTCCAGTTAAATCAACCCTGAAACTTTATCACTTCTATCAGTGGCATTTGGTCAGTTGAGTACTTGTATTAGATAAAACTATGCATGTGTTATTATTTTTGTTTGCATCCACATTGCAGTAAGCTACTGAGCATTAGCTGGTTTTACTGTCTGCATTTGGTTTTAATATTTCTTTTTCTGTTGTGTAATATGTGCTTATCCCAGCCTAATTGATCATTTGCTGCTGCCATTACATTTTGCTGCTTCTTTGCTGCCCCAGAGAGTGTCTCCACTGTTTATACAGCAAGCTGGAAAGCAGGGCAGCTGACTGCTGTTTCAGGCTATTTAGTGATGTAGGGGTGGTAACAGATTGAAAACCACTGCTCTTTTGCAGAATGACCACAGGCTCTTGGCAGATGTGTCAAACTTCTGTAGGACAGAAGCACACTATTTAAAAAACTTGGGATAAATCAGAGATACAAATTTAGTGGTGCTAATACAGAAATTTTGAACAAACTTGGAGGAGATACATGAGTTTCCTCATGTATTGTCCTGTAGAGTTCATTACAAAGGCATCAGGGTCAGTTAGCTCAATCAGGAAACAGATCCCTGACTGTCATTTACTAGAATACAAGTATCAAATTTTATTTCTGCTGGAGGTTTGGCTACTTGGTTTTGTAAGATTTGGCTATGTACTGTTTTGCAAGATTCCTCTGATGAAATATGGCATAGTAACTCCAAGAAGTAGAAAATGTGTTTAGTTCCTCTGCTACTTTCTTCTCCATTATTAGCACGACGAAAAAAAAAGTTATGGCTGTCATTTCCAAAGGAGTCTGAAGGAATAATATAGCTTTTTTTTTTTTTTCAATTGAAGAGAGTACTTATTTTCATTAACCTTCACTGAAAATTCCAGTCCTAGTGCATCAACTATGTTAGACAAAGTAGATTTATTCATTATACTGCTGATGTCAATAATCAGTATTTTCTTGGAATACCTCTGAAGATGTTACAGTAGAAAAGTCAAATAAAATTGTCTAAAAAAGTTGAAAAAGTGAAAACTGTAAGCTTTTCAGAAAAGGAGGATTTATCATTCAGTAGGCAGAAATTAGTATTTATGCATAGAAGAATGTAACTTGCAAAAGCAATAAGAACAAAATAACCCAGGTATAACAATATGCTGCAAAACTTTCTAAGTGAAGACAACACAGCATATGAAGAAAAAATGAGTGTGTGGAAAACTGCATTATAGTACAACATCAGAAACCTTTGGCCTAAGGTAGGAAAAAAACCACAACTTTAACTCAGTTATAAAATAAACTTACAATGTATTTTTTGCTGACTGGGAAATGTTGTGGAAAACCCTTGTGGATGACTAAAACAAACAAACAAACAACAAAACAAAAAAACCCAAAGCTGCAAGTAGAAGAAGTTAGGACTGTCAGGTACCAATGATGAAAAAGTTATATCAAGATTGAACTGTGAGAAAAAGCAACAGCCCTTCTAGTAAGACGGAGAAGTCCACTCCAGACTGAGAATTCTAAATGCAAAACAATTCCATTTTGATTTTTTTTTTTAATTGAGAATCAATACCAAATTGGGCAATAATTCAACTGTAAGACAACCTCCATGCTAAGAGGAGAAAAACCCAAAAGACCCATTAATAAAATACTTATTTGAATATTTCATGTTTGTGACTTTTTAGACCACTGCTGAAGAGTATGATTACAATCCATGTCAAAAATCCAAAATACAAAGTCTGTGCATAAGCTTTGGGACCATGTATTTCTACTACTTTTGCATACTGATGTGTGTATAACAGAATCCAAAGTCAAAAGCATTCACAGTAACAATGTCACTGCATGTGACATGCCTTAGAGAATTATTCTCTGGCTAATAATATTAATTTTCTTTCAATGTAGGCTAAGCACCTTATTAATGCTATTAATTAAAATTCATATGAGAGCAGATGAAATAATCTTACTGTCTAAAAATGGAAAAAGAAATGATGAATGAATCAGTGAATGCAATATTATCCTCTTCTTCCTTCCTCTCTTCTTCCCTTCTTTCATTCCTTCATTCCTGATTGAGTATAGGAAGAGAGATGGATACATTCAGAAATTGGTTTTGATGTAAATTTCATTACAGTAATTTAATTCAAAACAGATCACTGCAAAGAGTTTTGGAGCCCCCTGTGGACATGCATGAAAGCTGTGTGAATACACACTAATCCAACACCACTTTTGCAAATGACTGTTTATTATTCTGTAGCAGAACTAGATATCAGGTCTTCCTCCTTTGTAGAACAATCACAGCTGAAAGGCTTATATATATCTAGGTCTCAGGAACTGTAGTCTGGAACAGACTGTAAAGTCAGGGCTTTGTCTGGAGATCTTTATTACATGAATGTCCTTAAAGCTGAAAAAACTTAACCGCCTCTTTGCCATGATCTTTTGACTTGTCTTAGGATCAAGTTATGCCAAGAAAATACAACAGTCATCTGATGTTAGTTAATCAGAAGAAAAGGCTAGGAAATAAATTCCAAAGTATCCTACATGCAACTTGTATTTGAAATATCTTAAAAGATTTTGTAGAGTTATATAAGTGTAGCTTGGTATGTCCCCATTACAAGAGGGATATGGAGCTACTGGACAATGTCCAGCAAAGGGTAATAAGGGAGACTAGAGCATTTTTTCCTAAGAGAAAAGGCTGAGAGAGCTGTGACTGGAGCTCCATTCAGCCTGGAGAAGACTGAGTATCTTATTAAGGTGTATTAGTAGAGGGACTTACTGCCCAAGGCCTGTATTGACAAGTGTAGTGGGTTTCTGTGGCTGGGTTTTGGTAGTGGGGGGGGGCTACAGAGGTGGCTTCTGTTCAAAGCTGCTAGAAGCTTCCCCTCTCCAATGGAGCCAATGCCAGCCAGCTCCAGGACAGACTTCCTGCCTCTGGCCAAGGCCAAGCCAATCAGGAGTAATAGTAATGCCTCTGTGATAACATATTTAAGAACAGAAGGTTGTGGTGCAGAAAAAATTCCAGCCAGGGAAGAGTGGAATGAGAACATGGGAACAAGAAGATTGACAGCAAGGTCAGTGCAGAAGGAGGGGCAGGAGGTACTCCAGGCACCACAACTGAGGTTCCCCTGCAGCCCGTGGTACAGCCCATGATGGGGCAGCTGTGCCCCTGCAGCCCATGGGGGACCATCGGGGTGCAGAGACTCCCTTGCAGCCCATGGAGCAGCCCATGCTGTAACAGGTGGATGCATGAAGGAGGCTGTGACCCCTTGGGAGGCTCAAGATGGAGCAGGGTCCTTCCAGAGACCTGCAGCCCATGGAGAGGGAAGTCCACGCTGGAGCAAGTTTTTTCTGGGTAGGACTTGTGGCCCCTGTGGGGGACCCACATCGGTACAGCTCATCTGTGAAGGACTGCACCCCATAGAGGAGTGACTCATGGGACAGCATTTTGGGAAGAACTGCTGCCTGAGGTGGACTCACCCTGGAGAGGTCCATCAAGGACTGTCTCCTATGGGAGGGACCCATGGGAGCAAGGAGAGGACTCCTCTCTCTGAGGAGCGGCAGAAAAAACAAGTAACAGTAACTCCCATTCCCCATCCCCCTGCACTGCTGGGGAGGAGGAGTGAGAAGATAGAAGGAAGGAGGAACGGGGGGAAGGTGTTTCTAAGACTGTTTTATTTCTCACTCTTTGTCTAGTAAAAAATTTAAGTAATAAATTAGTAGTACTAGTAGTTAGTAATAAATTTAGTAATAAATTTGAATACTATCCCCACTTTGAGTCTGTTTTGCCTGTAAAGGTAATCATTAACTGACCTCTCCCAGCTGTTACCTCAACTCATGAATCCTTAGCTGTTTTTTTTTCTCTCTCTCCTCTGTCCAGTCGCAGAGGGAGAGTGAGTGAGTGGCTTTAGTGGGTACCTGGTATCCAGCCAGGGTCAACCCACTACAATAGGACAAGGGATAGTTTCAAACTGAAAGAGAGCGGGTTTAGATTAGCTATTAGGATGAAATTCTATACTGTGAGGATGGTGAAGCACTGTAACAAGTTTCCCAGAGAAGTTGTGAATGCTCCATCACTGGCAGTGTTCATGGTCAGGTTGGACAGGGCTTTGAGCAGCCTGACCTAGTGAGAGATTTGGCAAGGAAGTTAGAGTAGCTGATTTTTGAAGGTCCCTTCCATCCCAAGCCATTTCGTGATTCTCTGTTTCTATAGTGATTGACAAATTTTGAGGATGCTAATGACACCTTAAGTAGATTTTCCTTACAAGGAAATATAATGCCTAACTTTTTTTAAACAGAAGAAGTTATGTAATTAAAACCTAAGTTATCTGAAGTTACTGAACCTTACATGAGGAATATTTATGACGTGCCAAAGCATTTGTGATACTGTGCTACACAAGCTCTCTGGGGAGATGTGGCCTATAATGAAATATGGCAAGGCAGACATAAAGTATAGTTCACTGAGGAAGGCCAGCTGGGGTACAATCTAGTAGGACTAACTGAAAGTTAGAGCACTTTTCACACTGCTTTTCTTCGATTCTGCTGTTATCATGATGAAGGACTGTCTATAAAAACGTATCTTCAAATAGTGCTTTCAAAGAGGAAGAGGACAGAAGCTCTACCAAGTCAGCTCCAGACCTTTGTGAAAAACATCTAATTTATTTGTTCCATAGTAAGATTTCCCAGTGTGGTTAAAGAGATTATATCAATAATATATGCTGTGGCTCTTAATCCATCTACAGCCTATTAAAAACTAAATGCTTATGTGTCTTTTATCTGATTAATTTGTTCATGTTTCGATAGCTAATATGCAATGTATGTGAACTTGATCATGTCCTCTGCACTGAACTTCTATTCTACTCTGGAGTGATATGAATCAAGGGTCTTAAGTGGAAACCAGTCCAATTTTACATAAACTATTTTTAGTGACCCCTATGGCTTTCTTCTCTGTTTTAGTAATAGTTGTACCACTGTTTTATTAATAGATTGAAAAAAAAAAGAAAAAAAAAAAGAGCTACCCTAAAGTTGGGTTTTTTTCCGTAAAAAATCATGTACAGAGAGATAAGCCTAATTTATCATAGCTTTTCACCTGGTGTAGTCATTTGTAACAGTGCAACATCAATTTCAAAGATAAGCAAAGCAGAATGTACATGATCAGAAGTGGCAGATAAGCACTGATCTTATCCAGCTATTATGAATGTGACATAAAGTTGACTGAGCCTGAAAACTTATAGATAGAATTAAAAGTCTGGAGAGTGGTGCATGATGCTGATGGTACATTCCTTGACCCTGATTTTCTGAATTTATAATGGCATACATCTCAAATCTGTAAGGTTTATTGTTAAGCTTGGGTTTGTTATCATGAAAGATATCCACCCAGTACCTCTGAGGAAGAACATATTCAGCCAATACAGGTACTCTGTGACTAGAACAGAATTTTCCCACCCTATTCTGCCATTCTGCTCTTATCCTAGCATAAGAGACTGTTTCTTCAGCTAAGACAGTAGTTAAGCTGTTCAAGCACATTCATTCTTTAAGTCAGATCTGAGAAAATTGTCAGTATGAGTGCAGATTAAAGACATTTGTGGTTCTGCCTTTTATGATGTGGATGCTTTCCAGTTACAGTCTGTTCTAAAACCCAAACTCATTTCATATGTCACTAAGCAGCAATGACTTTCACTCACTACGGAATGGGACCAAATTTAAGAGGTGACTAAGTGATGAAAGACTCCCATTTCCACTATGATAAGCCTCCTGAGCTACCTAATCCTCCTTAAGTGCAGTTTACTTCTTCTATATTACATCCTTGTACATAGCAAAGCTCCTTCTCAGAACATTATGTACAAGATTACAAGGCACATCTTAACCAGCCATTTCTATAGCATTTTTTCAATTAGTCAAGTTTAAATAATGTCTTAGTAATGCATACTCTGCAATGGAAAAATTCAGTGTAAGGCAGCTTGTGGTAGTAGTGCTGTGTTGTTCAAAATTTTCTGCCAGCTGCTGAACAGATTTCATTTGCATCTAATATTGCAGGAGTTAAATTGTCAGCACAAGATGTGTCAGTGCATAATGCATTTTATTTTACAAAAATGTAATCATGTAACTTTCAAAATTTTAAAGGCTTTCTATTAGTTATGAAACTCTTAAAATTTGGTCTAATACAAAACAGTGAAATGACATCTAACATTGAGATCAAAATGCTGTAATCAGTGAAAAAAATAGCATTGCTCTTGAGACAAGCTAATTTCCATTAGTAAGAGAAAGCTCAAAGCTTATTTTAGATAAACAAGAGATGAGAGAGAATCCCTAGGACTCTCCAAGCAATGACTATAGGAAGTTTTCTAATGAAATGTGCTACCAACCTTTTCTTTAACCTTTGCATCTGAAGTTCAATTTTACATATAAATGATATGGTTGGATTTTGCTCATTGCTTAAGGTGTCTGGGGAAAGTCATTATCAGTGGGATTAAGAACACAGCAAAGATTTAAGCTGAAACTGACCTACAGGAGTACAGTTATTT
Source organism: Empidonax traillii (assembly GCF_003031625.1). Taxonomy (NCBI): domain Eukaryota; kingdom Metazoa; phylum Chordata; class Aves; order Passeriformes; family Tyrannidae; genus Empidonax; species Empidonax traillii. The sequence goes on from NW_020955797.1 coordinate 361,230, forward strand.
CTATGTATACTTAGATAAACGTTGAAACTAGGAAACAGAACAGGGCTAACTTTATGTAAATTGTAGATGATCTCCAAAATACAGACTGAAAAAAATGTTGAAACGAAGCTACTAAAAATTTTGTTCGTGGAATGCCTCTGCATAGCAACCTTTTTAGCAGAGATACTATGAAGCTGTTAAGAGAAATTACATTTGCCCTGTTCCAGAGAAACTACAGGAATTTAGTAAATCAGTCACCCAGAACAAGAGATCAGGGTGATAAGACAGCTTGTTTTGGCGGAAGTGTCCCTTTTGCCAACCTTTAACCTTCAGTACTGACTTAGGAACGTGACTTTTGCCATCATTTTTCTTCCATAGTTGGACACTGAAAGCATATCTGTGTAGGTATTTATAGAGCTTGTAATCATGGTTTTATAAAAGGTGAAACTGAGCTAGGAGGTGAAGGATGTTGCTGGTACAAGTTGCATCTCTATGAAAGAAGGCTAAACATGAAACCAAGGAGCAGAGAAACTAAAAATGTCAAGGATTTTTAATCTGGGTGTTTAAACTTTCTCATCCATACATTTTCCTTGTACCTCCAGATAGTTTTGTTGTGGATTACCCAGTACCTGAACATATTTGATACAGCCCATAAATTCACACAAACATGCAGAAGACACAAGTGAACAGTGTAAGGCTATGAAGTCAAGTACTCAAAGATAGAAAAAAAATCAATCTTCCTTTGCTTGGGTCTTACTGTAGTTTTTTAAGCATATGTTTACATGCCATTTCTTTTCCCGTTGGAAGCCTGTCTCCACATCACAGAGTGCCTTCTTAATGAGCATCTTCTCAACAGTAGGTGTATTCCTCATTGTTAAATATGAATTCTCATGTTTTATTTAACACATACCATTGAACTTCTGTTTTGAAGACAGTTTTCTTTGACATCTCTCATCTGTGTCAGTACTTTGCTAGAGTGTAAAACGGATTCTCAAATAAGCTTTTTCACAAAGTCTTTTTAGGGGAATCTCATTAATCTGTTTCCTGGAAGAAAACCTGAGGCACAGAAATGATGTTCAGATTTACCTACAGAGATGTAACTTTGTTGCCAGTCACTCACTAATCCAGCTCTGGATCTATAGTAAAGCGTTAGGACTTTAATTCAGCTGGCATGGGAAATCGTAAGAGGGGAAGATAAGCCAGGTCTTGATCCATGGTGGAGGTTGGAAGTAGTTAGAATGTGCACCTGTACTCAGGGACTCATGTTTTCTTCTGGTCTTGGGGGTTAAGTGATTTTTTTTTTTAAGCATAATTAAATATCTTCACCAACTATAATGATATGAACAGTTTCTATGATGACTTAGGAAGTGTCTTCCAACCTTTTACCATTTCTTCATAACTGGCTGCATATCAATTAGCTGTAGTAAAAGAATTAAAACTGACCATGTGCATTTCAGTTTCAGTGATGATGCTGAGAATCATAGAGATTCCTTTAAAATAATCCTTGCTGTTTATTGGAGAGAAACATGAAACTTTTTCATGCTTCTTTTGAAATATATGTTAATTGTTTTGAGACCACACTGTTTAAAAAAAGGTGAACTAATTCTGAGTCACACAATAAAGATTATGGCAACAATGATTCTGTATTGTTCATCAACAGACTGGTTCCTATTAGTGAATTTCCATGCAGAAATTTCACACTACTGACTCACAAGGCTCAAATTCCAGGTGGTAAAAAGCTCTTATTGATGGGGTTGGTAGAAATGACTTTTTATTGACTATGACTGGGAATTTTTCAGTGATACATTTAACTGCTAAAACAATCACACTGTATAATAGGCAGGCTTGTAATACTACTAAAGATCATTATTCTTCTAGAAAACGATTGTTTATATTGCATTAAAGAAAGCTTTTTGTTGCTTTTTGTATAATAATGAGATAAATAATGAAATTTTTAAGGCTAGGGAAAGCACTAGAGTAATGATGCTGTGACTAGTGAAAGGCAGTCTGGTAAAGTCCTAATTTTGCTCTTCAGCTTTTTCCCTCACTACTTCATTGTAAAAGAAGGCATTTATATTTCAATTTAAAGTACTGTTTAAGAAAAACTGATACTGGATCTTTTTTTTTTTGCTCTCCTACCTTTCTTTTTCAATGTTACTATTAGGGGGAAGGGGATATTTATGTATTTCAGTTAGTGTTTTCATGTTGTTTTTTTACTGGTTTGAATGCTTTCTTTTTGGTTTTGCTGTGTATACACACTTCTATTTTTAAATAAGTCTCTTTCCCTACCCACCCATGGAAGTTTCTTTTTAACATATCCTCGTGAGGAGTACATTGCAGTAACCCTGAGAACACCGAGCTGATTTTATGTTACAGTAGTATGTTCAATATCCAGTTCAATATCAATACCTGACCCCTAAGGGCTGAGTTACTTGTTTGGGAAAATGAAAGAGAGACTCCATAATAATCAAATCCCTACCTTGGACCAGCATGAAGTTATATTCCACAGCCTCAGTGGATCTTGCAGCTTTCTGATACTACAAGAGGGGAAGCAGAGCATTCTTTTCTCCCTTACCTCCTTTTTCCTAGCCGGCTTCCAGGGAAAATAGAGAGAAAGAGGAGAAACATCTTCCTTTTTCAGCAAGCGCCCTTTCAGCAAACTGCTGGATGGACTCATCTAGAATGTCACTCTTATTTTGCCTAAAATTAAATGTGAATAACTTGGCCCTTAGGTCCTTCGGTTTACATGTTTTTATAGTACAGCTGTCATTTCACTGTTCTGAGGATAAAGGATTTTTGGCCCTTTAGGCTCTTGAATCTCATTGTGGGTGAGATGATTGTGGGTTAGAAAGCAAGTTTGCTTTCCTTTCTAAGTCAGACTAGAATTTAAAAAGAAAGCAGACAAACAAGAAATAATACAAATGTAAATGTGCTTTAATCTTAAAGAATGGCCTAACCCAGAAAAAGAGTATGAATTTTGTCTTTCTGCAAATCCAAAGATAACAATGCAAGATGTTTGAGATAAATTAATAGCTCAGGATACCTCAGCATTTCTGTCAAAATCAAGGAAGATACTAGTTTTGGTAATGTGAAAAGAATAGCCAGTGTATAGTATATGGCTGTGTCAAAGGTATAAAAGTGCTTCTCATCCAGAGTAGAATTGATTTTGACATCACAAAATCACAGAGCACACATTAAGCAAGTAATAAATTTATTAACAATTCAAACACATATAATTTATCCTTTCATTTTGATGAATGAAAAATTTGACTTGAGCCAACAGTGTGAGTTTGCAGCCAAGAAAGCCAACGGTGTCCTGGGCTGCATCTAAAGCAGCATGGCCAGCAGGTTGAGGGAGGTGATTCTGCTCTTCTACTCTCCTCTTGTGAGACCCAACCTGGAGGACTGCATACCAGCTCTGTGGTCCCCAGCACAGGAAAGATGTGTACCTGTTAAGGTAGGCCCAGAGGAGGTCCATGAATTTAATCAGAGGGACATAGGACTTCTCCTGTGAAGGCAGACAGAAAGAGCTGGGCATGTTCAGCCTAAAGAAGAGGAGGTTCCAGGGAAACCTTATTGCACCCTATCAATATATAAAGGGGAATGAATTATAAGAAAGACTGGAGAAAGACTTACCAGTCTCTGTAGTGACAGGACAAGGGTCAGAAGTTTTCAACTGCAAATACGTAATTTAGATTGGACATTGGGAAGAAATTTTTGACAATAAGGGTGGTCAAACACTGGAATAGATGGCCCAGAGAAGTTGAGTATGCTGCATCATTGGAAGTGTTCAAAGCCAGGCTCTGAGCAATCTGATCTAGTGACAGATGTCATGGCCTGGGAGATGTTTATTGGACTAGATGATCTTTGAAGGTCCCTTCCAAACCAACTCCAGGACAGAGTGGAACATAATGTAAGCAGCACATCATACAGAACAAGGTTTGAACATCTTAACAGGAGGTTATGAGCAAAGTGCTGCTGTGATGGCTTTTTTACCAGCATTTTTTTAATAAGGCAAAAAATTGGAAGTTGTCCTTAAAAAAAAATCCCTAAAACATTTCTATGGGATATATCCTAAATATTCTTGCCAACTTAGAGCTCAGGTAGTCAAGCTCCATATTCCAAATTTCTCAGTCCATTCACATATCAACTTTTGTGTTGATTCTGCTGTAGTTTGCCAACTAGTTGTGCAACAACCCCAGGTGCTGCATGTAAAAAATAGATAGTCGAGTTAAAGAGAGCTTTGAGGACTTTCTTGGCAAAAAATGCTAGGCAATAATATCACATTTCCCTCTCAGAATGTAAACTGATTTTTGACATGACATTTCTTTACTTCTCTTGTTCTATATTAACTTTAGTAAAAGAATGAAAAATAATTATTTTAAGTAGGAGACACTTCTATGTGAAATTCATTATCAGGAAATATGCAAATAGTCTGTCCTACTGTTACTGTATTTATTTGTTGAATATTGATAACAATACAGTCAGTTCCTGAGTATAGCTAGCCATGCTTTTCTGGTGCCTTCTAGAGCAGAAATCTATCTGCTGGATTGTACATACTTCTCTTTGTATGTGATACTGAAACACCAGTTTATTACAGAGCTATTCATGTGAACTGTGGAGATTCCAAACTTTTCCTGTTCAAAGATGTCTCCTTATATACAACTTCCTAGATTTGATTTTATAAGTTCGGAAATAACTAGTCTTTAGAAAAACACATTAATAGGGAGGAACTAACCCATACCTGCCTCTCTATCCATAGTAACAGTGCTGTTCCCATAAGTAAGGAATATGCTGGTTGTAGCCTTCAAGAGGTTATTTGCCATCTGTGCTTTGGGGAGTTTACCTTGGCAATATCTCCTCTCTTCCCCAAATAGTATCTATTTACAGTTAGGCTAATTTCTTCCTTGTATCTATGTTAATATTTCAGCTGATTTGTGGTGTTACTGTGTGAATGATCCTTTTTCATTTCAAGTTTAGTCTCCAGATTTATCCTAAACACCAATCTCACTGTGATCCTTGTATGCAAGGTAGAGCCCTTCCAGAAATTTCTTGCCTTCACATGAGAAAACCTTACAGGTTCGTTTTTGTAACTTCCCATTACAAACAAAATGACACATAGCATTCATAGTATTGAACTTTTGTAAACTCAGTTTAATTAGAAATTTCACGTGTCACATATTCACTTTATTGCTTCATTATTGTATCAATGAAAATTAGAGAAAAGGCAAAGAAATGAGCCTAATGATCTCAGGGGCCCCCATAATCTTATGCCTCCACCATATCTTGAGGGCATCAAATACGTCTTGGCCTAAGCAGAGATCTCAAGTATTTCCAAACCAATTTAAAATGACAATGATATGTTTTTCTTTCCAGGCCTCAAACCAGAAAAAGGCAGATTGTTTTTTACCTTGTAGACATCTGCTGTCCTACTGAATACTACTCTGAGACTTCAACAAAAACTTTTTTGTGAATAGGCTGGGAATATTTTTTCAAGAGCACTTAGATGAATTAAGGTATCAAAGTCCCATTTCATAAGATAGTGAGTAATCTTTTGAGCTAATAATCTGTAATCAATGAGGATGACCTGAAAAATTATTTGCCTTTCCTTTAGAAAGGATCCTCTGGAGTTTAAATCACCATATATGCTGTCATATTTAACACATATACATATACAAGGAAAAACAAGTTGAGTCAAAGATTTGTGGCCCTCAATTTAATGGTTCATTTTACTGAAGTTCAAAATGTCATCTGGAGAGGACTGAGTGGAGTTTTACATTCATGAGTGGAAAATTCCCTTGAGGACAATTTTCACAGTCAGATTTGCTTTTTTTTTGTTGGTATTAACAAAGTCTGTACAGAGATTCATTCACAGGTAGTATGACTTGGATAGGGTGATTTCTCAGTAGGCTTTGAGTGTTTAGTAGCACTTGGGCACAAAAGCTACTGAGTTTCCCAAAAGCAATTAGAGAAATAGGTGAAATAGCAAGTGTGCATGGTGATGGTCCTGACAAGGGGAAAAAAAGATATCTTGCGTATTGGGGTTGAGTTAATGCACAGCTACTTTCATGTAAGATTAGATTTACACAATTAAAATCAGAAAACCAGAAAACCAGAAAATTATTAAGATTTCATGACCAAAGTTATTTGGTGTTGATAAAACTGCTCTTAGCTTTATGGTATCTGTTTTATAACATATGTTTAAAACCTGCTTCCAAATTCAGCAAAGTTAGGCTGTTAAAAGACAAAAAATGCTTATGCTCTACTCTCAGCCAATTTTATCACAGTTTGAATTTTATTTAACAAAAGTTATAAAAATGAAACAAATAACTGAAAAGTACTTTGAAGTTTTCAGAAAAGAGCAGAGGATTAAAATGTAGGGTTAAATTATTTGCCCTGCTTTGAATTCTTCATAATTTTTCATACTTTAATCTGGCAAAATATTGTCATTAGGCATTTGGATCTAGGACCTTATATATATTCCGTTTAAAACTTAGTCTGACATTACTGAATGTTTAAATCTTTGAAGACATAGAGAAGAATTTCTTTTATCACTACACATTTATTCAATCAATCACCATTAGCATATATTGGAAGGATCAAATAGCTGAAGCCTTAACTTCCCCTGACAGTTTAATTCAAAAGTGAATAGCATCCCTCAGTTGTCATTATAGCTTGCCTAAGTCCCACCTAAAGAAATCCCTTTCATGATTTGGAAGAAAACATGGGAAACCTCAAAGTGGGAAATGAGAAAGTGTCTTTTGAATTATGCATCTTAGTTGTATATGTGAAAAGGCATCTTAGACATGTGCAGAATGCAGATGCAAATTTACCCAAAAAGTTATTATGGTTGCCATGCAAAATGCAAATGCGATGGACCCTCCTAAAATTCCATGACCATTTCTCATATTTTAGCATTTTAAGAAGGCTAAAAATTAAGGTTTACATTAGAAATACATAGCCTTATGTTCAACAGATGTAGGGCTAAAAGTGAATTTCAAGTGACGCATTTATTAGCTAATTTAAATACTAATAAGGAAATAGCCACCAAATAGTTATACTTTTTGACCTGTAGTAATCCATCATTAGTGTTATAGTACTGATGTACATATGAAAACTTTTCCATCCTGCATTGTCTGTACTGCTGCTTTCACACTTAAAAATAATTTGAACCCTATATGAATAAGAAAAATAAGAGATTTGCTACTCATCTCCAGGAAAAAACCTTATGAGTAAGTCAAAATTTGGTTGATTTATTCATAGCTGCTAAGCAGTGCATACCTAATCTGCCATGCACTATGCTGAAAATTTATCCTGAGGGCCTGAAAGACACATTATACTTATAAAACTGCATAAACAGTCACAAGTCAATTATGAGTTTACACTTATATGGCAGTCCAAATCCAAACAGAATACAAGTTCACACTGATAGCTTAGCTGACTCTACACCAAAGTTGCTTTGTTTTTTGTTTAAAAGATGCCCTTCTCTGAATGCTTGCTCTCAGATTTACTTGTCCCACTCTGAGTCTAAAGGAATCTAACAGAAAAGGGTTTGATGTTCTACAGACTGGACCTAACAACTACTGATCTGAACAGCAGTGGTAGGTAGCTAAATCTGGGGCAATTGCCTCACCTTACTTCATTGTGGAAAGAATTCAGAATTTTTGGGGCTAAATTCTTAGTATAGGTGATCTGCACATGGAAATTCTTCTTTTGCTTTGCTGACCTTAAAAAAATGTTTATAGTAACTATGTTAGATGTAGATGTGTACACTGTATGTATCTACCCTCTATGTATGTACCCTCTATGTACCTACAGTGTGCACAGGTGGAGCTGGATTGTGCTTGCACCAGAGTTTCTGTGGAAGATTCTTCAGTTCTACCATGTTTTAAACAGCCAATACAGACAGGTCTGAACTGTCTTCTGAGCTGGAAAGAAACTGTCAGCACACCAGCAGAGACAGGAAACTCACTTCAGACCAGCTCTACTCTGGTTCTATACACTGAATGTCCATCAGTAATGCCAGTGCTTCAGTTGCATTCCCAGAATTTCTCTTTGAGTTTAGTTTACTTTGAAAGGAATCCAGGTCACAAAATCCAAGAGGGTTGTGCTATGGAAACATAAATATATTAACCATCCATGATTAGATTTACTGTAAATATGCACTCCTGTTACCAATTAAAGCACTAATATAGATGTATTTTATTCGGAACCAGGTGCTACTTGTTTGGCAGAATGTCCTATTGACACTGAATATCCCACTAGCCTATCATAGTAGGAACTTAGCACATTTGGGGCTCCAGCTTTGTACTTTTGGAGAAGACTTCATTATATGGATCATTTCCGTAGTGTAACTTTAAAAATAGTAAGGCAGCAGTACTGATTCAGCTTTGCACTGAATCTACACTCCACTTCCTTCAGGAATTACCTTTTGTAATTAGTTATGCATTTATTTTCTCTTCTAGTCAAAGAGCTGTACTAACTAGTATTCACTCTCACTTTTGTGGTTCACGTGCTAAAGTCCTCCTTACAATAATCACTTGTCTTCTTAGGTGGATGTGTTCTGTTGACTGGCTGGATAATGTGCCATAGCATCATCCAAATACTTTGTCCCAGAATTTCCACTTACAGTGGTTGTTTTCTAGCTCTGAATGTTAAACGAAGTTGCATGCAGAGTTTATGTACTGTTCACCATATGTGCAGCCACTTCTTGTGTTGCTGTCAATGGTTTTATTATTTTCCATCTTTACCTCAAGTGTTGTGCTTAGTGACTAGGTCTAGAAGTGATAATTACTTCCCCACTGCAGAGACAAACTGATTTACATATTTATCAAGGGGAAACTGGATGGCTCTGAGCAAACCACAGGAACATTTGCATATTTATAACCCAGAATGTGCAAAAGCTAAAATTAAGACAGGGATGTCTTGGTCTTAGTTACTAAACTTGTTTTTATACAAAGGTTTTAGTCAGTGGATTTTGTAATCTGATTAGTGCATTAGAGTGAAGTATCTTTTTTTATCATAGAAAATCAACATAGAGATTAAAATGATTGTTAGCTTGTGAATAACGGCATGCAGAAGTTGCAACATTACGTTTTTATAAGGTGAAAATCTTAAACTGAGGAGGTGATTAACTGTGGCATTACCTTAAACTGCTGTAGCAGGAAGGTTCTCCCAAGAGGTTTACTATGTAGTGAGTATATAGTTGAATGGCATGATATATTTTCTGGGAGAAAAGTGGGTTTCCAGATTCTTGTGCATGTAGCATTAACTTGGAGGAGTTTATGCATTTATTCAAAGGCTTACCACTCACAGAGGTGAACTCCTAGAGCCGACTACAAGTTACTTATGATTCTGGTTAATGATGGTATTCAAGACCAAATATGAGCAGCAGTAGCAAATTCTGAGCAGCAAATAAAAAGAATAAAGCTCCAACAACAACAAAACTGCCTATTCTAGGCAGTGATGTGGTGGCTGATCTTCCCAAGCTGATCTACTGGACTCTTTGTCCAATAGTTATTTCAAGCTTGCTGTAAGTTTCTGGATAAGAGTGGCATGTGAAAGTCTACTGGAGTGGAGAAGGAACATTACATTTACAGGAATTTCATTTATTGTCAACTGTCTTTTCCTCAGACAGCTCCTTAACCCTCCTTCTGAATCTTGTTTTCCCTTTGCATCTGGAAAACTGCTTTAAAGCTTTCCTCACAAGCAGAGAGACTATTTTGTTCTTTTGCTTAGGTTACACTGAGGTATTCTGTTTTCTATAGCTTTTTATTCATAGTTTCAGCAATACTCTAAATCATTTCAAAGTAGTACAAATAACGTATTTTCCTATTGATTTGAAATGACAGTGGAGTAATTTATTAATGAAATGCATTTGTTCATATGCCTGCTTGACTAAAACTTTGAACAATTTTCCAAATCACTAACACGTTTGTAAATACATTATTGTTTTTCAATGTTTGTACCTTGTTTTCAAATGAACAGTCATTTTCTATAAACCTTATCTCTTCATGTAGATAAGTACAGTAGGAACTTTACATAATTCAAACCTCAGAAATTACATTCAGCATTAGAGGAGCTGGTTCAGCTACTATTCAGGCTGTGCTACAGGAGTTGAATAGTGGCATGGCACTGTATTTCCTTCCAAAGAACTGAGTCACTTGCTCTTCTCACTTTCACATGACTATCAATTCACTGAAATTGACATTTTCACATTCCAAATGAAATAATTATTTGTAATTTACAAAGCTTGAAGCAAGAATGGAGAGCAGAATAGAGAGAGCAGTCCTCAGTATATGGTGGGGAAGTTTTACTTAAATTTTGGAACACTGATGTACTAATTAAAACAAATAACATCTTAATGCAGTCCTTAGTCTTAAAGAAATGTAAAAGAAAGGAAAATGTCCAATGGTCAAATACCTTTGTCCGCTACAATGGTCATCACCTACATAGCGATGTGCATTGCTAGAATGGCTATAGTAGGAGGAACTTGATCTGAAATTCTAGTTGCTAAATAGCTTCAGAAATTATGCAGCTCCTTCAGTTAGACTGATTTTGATATTCAGAAATGTTGACTTTCTAAATACGTTCTGTTTAAGTCAGAAAAAATGTAAATGGTACCATCCACAGAGATCAATGCAGCTGTTAATTTTTTAGAACATGGCTTTCAAGTGAGCTTTTCCAGTCAAAACTCTTTCCATTTTTATTGATAATTTCCTGTTCTGGGGATAGCAATGTGTTTTTGCTTGAACAAATGGTTTTCCTGATGATTTGACTTATCTATCCTAGAGTTTCATATCCTGTATAAACTCTTTACGTCCAAAAATGCTAGTAAAATTTGTATTGCTCTCTGCAACCAGCAATAGAACTTCAACCAGCTGAAGCCCCATTCTTCTAATTCAAGAGCACATGACATACTTCCCATCATATTTTATGGGTGAAGCAATACAGTTTTACCATCATCTCTTACACAGACATCATTTATCTGTTCACCACACTCATTAGAGTGTGTTGCTCATTCAGTTGCATGTCTAGCGCTTTGGGTACAATTCATCTTGCTGTCCTTGATGTCTAATATGAAGGCATTTAGTTTTGAGTTAGTTGCCTATCTTTTGTTTTTAGTCAACAGGTATAAAAGGTCTTTTTGCAGTTCACCTCTTCCAAAGGCAGATAAAATAGGTTGACTGCCATTGCCTGGGAATGCTTATACATCAACTGTAACTTAATGCTAAAGTCTCTGAAATATACAGAAGTAGTGAGAGTGGATGAGTTAGACTTAAAAAGAAATTAAATTTTTATAAGAAAATGGTAAAGATTGTGTTTTTCCTTCATGGTAATGTTTGCTTCCAAAATTCATATTGCAAATAAAAGGTGTCTATTCATAGAGATCCACAAGGCATTATTTTCATTTTTCTGTACTAGTTACCATTTAGAAATACTAAAAAGTGAATGTATTGCTTAGGTTAACAGGAGTAACCTCATTCAAATGCACTTAAATGTGTCTTGTCTCCTGGCAGCGCAAACTTTGCTCTTTATTTATAGTTGAAGGTGTCAGTGTTCAAGATCAAAATAGAAATGGAAGTTTTGCTTCATTTCTGTGAGTGCGTTGTGATTGCCATTCTCTGACAATAATGTTATTTGAATTACAGCTATTAGTCCACCTGTACTGAAAAATATTGTTGCACTAAAATAAATTGTCATTTTAGCATTCGGTAATTAACCCTGGTGTCACCAATCTTCTTTGATTTAAAATTCCATTTGAAGAAAATGGAGGTTTTACTGCTGAGTTTTAGATGAGAATTTCTATACATTTTATCAGGGTGTATTTTTTTTAAAATGGGAAACATTTGAATGTCAGATTTTTTTTTTTTCCAGGGAAAGTCAAACTATTCAACTTTGTTACAAAAATTAAGTAGAAATGTCATCATAATGTCTTACATATTTCATATTAATTTTTTAATTTTAGGTTAATTATCTGTGATAGCAAGACATTTTTCATTACTTCCCTTTTTTTTTCCAAATTAATTAGGGAATTGAAATGGCCATTATTGGATGATCGCCGATGTCTCTGATCACCAGAGATCATTTAATGTGATATGCTGAATGAAATTCTCACTTTATTTTAATTTTGTTTGATATGGATGAATTTGAAATTTGAGTTTCATCAAGGAAAATGGCATATGTAAAAAAATGCTGTTGTGTGCATCATTGTACATATATTTCTTTACACGATAGCATTTATTATTATTGCCATACTAACATAAACTCATAGATCAATATAGGTTGGAAGGGAACTCTGGAGGTCATGTGGCTGAATACCTACACATAATGTCCTAGTTTATACTCTGCTTTTTTATCATCATTGCCACCTTTCCAAGGGATATTGTAATTATTTAGCAAGTACATTCTCCAAAGAATCTCAGAAGCCCATGGGAAATTGCCTCTCTTTTCTGGCACTAGTCCACCTCATGCAGCAAGATGGATCTGCATGAATTTTCCTCAACCCACCAACTTTAAAATGTCAGCCTTTGTAACAGATTTTCCTCATTTCTGTTGGGAAATTTCAACTCCCACGAGACTTCAAAATTTACATAAACAAATTCTCCTACTCTTACATTTCTTCTTTGCTTCTTCTTCCTAGCTTACATATAGGATGAATAGGTATCCCTTATTTAACTGCTGATGCTCCTTTATTCACAACCCAGTCATCTGAGCTGATGAGAAATGAAGACACTCAACCTTTTTAACAAGGCAGTTTTAGAATGCTATAACGTTAAAAGTCAACTAGAAATAGTAGCAATAAGGTAAACTAACTACTCCTTATCCAGATAAAGAACATAGCAACTGAAATGATGGTCTGAAAATCATTTAAAAGTCCTTATCTCATCTTCTTTGACACAATAATTTGGCATCAGATGATGAATTAATTCTTAGTGGACAGGTGAAAAAATTAAAATTAACATTCAAATTGGACCATTCTTGGATGTTTAAGTAAAAAGGGTGAAGATAAAATGGTTGTGAAGACAGAATTATCTTTATATGTTCTGAGATCCCTAAAGGACAAGGTTAGAGCTCATTGCCAGGTTGATGTGAAGAATTATATTCTTAAGCTTTGGTCATTTTCCAGGACCAATAATTTTAGATTCTTAATCAGTATAAAATTCACTGGAGCAAGTTACAAGTAGCAGCTTCACTCTCATTCATAGAGAAACACCCTTTAAGGAACTCAGTCTAAATGGGTTTCAATGTAATTTATGTACACTGCAAGGCTCTCCACATTGCCAAGGTAGTGTGAGGAGCCTTTTGTGAAAATGAAACATGAGCCCATGTTCCCTTAGAGTTACAAAACTTATCCATGTGGATACTTCTTTTAAATAGGTGCACCTGTGTGTGTTTATTACCTAACATATTTTGAGTTTAGTTGATATCTTCTTATGAGATATTAAGGACTAATTAATAGGTTTCGTGATGAAATCATGTGGTCTCCAAAGGCACTACATACATTCTCCTCCTTTTTTTCTTTCTTTTTTTTTTTTTTTCCAGAATGTCTTAGCACTCACATTGAGATTTCTGCCATGCTGCCTCTGTAGTTGCTAGGCAGCAAGGCTTTACCCCCAAACTGTGAGCTCTGTTCTCCATGCTGAGACTCTTTCAGATATCCTCAGCAGCTTGAATCTTCTTGCTAAGGGATTTCCTTGATTGAGACCAACTGCTTCAAAAGGTCACAGGCTCTCTGTGGATCAGCCCTTTTCTCTGATGTGCACAAATCTTCTCATTTTGTACTTCAAGAAACCCTGCAGCAATTGAACCATGGTCCTGATTGCAACAATCCTTGTGCAGTTGTCCCCTACTGTATGCTGCATGGTGCCAATTGCTATGTGTAATAGAGTTTATGTGGAAAGTGGTCTCAAAAAGGCATAAGGACAAAAATATTTATGTGTGCCAAGATTAATGAGAAAGCTACTCAAAGACACTAAAGTTGTCCTTTTTTTTTTTCTTTTTTTTTTTTTTTTTAATTTTTTTTTTTTTTTTTTTTTTTTTTTTTTTTTTTTTTTTTTTTTTTTTTTTTTTTTTTTTTTTTTTTTTTTTTTTTTTAAATTTTTTTTTTTTTTTTTTTTTTTTTTTTTCCCTAGGACAAGTTCTGGATATGCTGGAAAAACACAATCTGAGTGACAAAACTCTTGTATACTTTACATCTGACCAAGGGGCTCATGTTGAAGAAATTTCTATTGCTGGAGAAGTCCATGGAGGATACAATGGCATATATAAAGGTGAACATTCTCTGATAGTTCTTGAAAAATGCAAGAAAAAAAGCTATCATCTCCTTGAGTTTGCACCAAAACTGTAGTGTACTATGTGGCCAAGGTCAAAATCTTCAATCTTATTGAAATACAGTAAGAATGCTTGTTTTCATTCTTTTTAATAAAATTCAGTGAGTATTCTTGGTTGTTTTTTTTTTTTTTTTTTTTTTTTTTTTTTTTTTTTTTTTTTTTTTTTTTTTTTTTTTTTACCAGAGATTAAGGATTAAGTTCTTTTCATTCTTTCACTAGGTAGTGGCTGTGTAATTTGTTTTCTACTCATATTTCAGGGGACAAGATCAAAAAAACCCAGCAATTTTTGGAAAGTCAATTACCAAACTTAAAACTTTTAGTTGTAGAGAGAAAGAAGTAGTTGTCCTTAGGTATGATTTTTTTTTTAATATATATAATATCACAGAACTTAAAAATCTCATAGCATTGGAAGGCATCTCCCAGTGTCTGCTGTCCTAGCCCCTGCAGAGCAGGGTCAGCTAGAGCAGTTTGCTCAGGACTATATCCAGTCAAATTATTAAAATCTCCAGTGATTAAGAATGCACAGCCTCTCTGGAAAATTTTCTCTGGTGTTTAACTACTCTCACCATAAAAAAAACACCTTTTTGTCATTTTTAAATGAAGATTTCTGTGTTTTAGTTTGTGCCCATTGCCTCTTGTCCTGTCAGGGAGTCCCACTGAAAAGGGTCTGGCTCTGTCCTCTTTAGTCATGTAAATTCATCTATCCCTACAGATGAATAAGATCCCACTAAGCATTCTCTTCTCCAGGCTGAACATCTCTCTCAGCCTTTCCTCATATGTCAAATGCTCCAGCTGCATAATCATTGTCATGGCCTTCCTTTGAACTCTCCAATATGACCATGTCTCTTGTACTGGGGAGTTCTTTACTTCAACCCAGTGCTCCAGGTATGTCTCACCAGTGCTGAGCAGAGAATAAGACTTGCTGGAAACATTCTTCTTAACGCAGCTCAGAATGATTTTGTGCTTCCTTGCCAGAAGACACAATGCTGGATGTTCAGCTAGTTGCTCACTAGGACCCTCAGGCTGTTCTCTGCAGAGCTGCTTTCCAGCAAGTCATCCCCCAGACTTTGCTGATGCTACAGGTTACTGCTGTGCAGATGCAGGGCTTGGTATTTGCTTTGCTGAACTTTATGAAGTTCCATTTGGCCCATTTCTCCAAGCATCTAAAGGTCCTTCTGGATGGTAGCTTCCCAGCTTTATATCATCTGCAAAACTTCAGAAAGGAAAAAATACAGGCATACAAAGTAAGCAATAACAATACAATCAGGTTTTCAAGCAAGAAGGCTCCACAGTTTTTAGTCAGTAGATATCTGAGAAATGACCCTTATAGTTTGAGAGAATTGCCAAGGAAATGCTACAGCAGCAAAACAAGTAATGCCAAAGTCACGAGGTCTGTCTATCAGATGGGTCCCCTTGGGCTAACACCAGAGTGAAATGTATCTTGAACGTTAGCACACAGGCCTTACATAGTGATTTAAGTAATTAAGGAACCATATGGTTACATATCTGTAGCTGTAGGCACAGCCTGAGGTGTTTTAGAAGCTCTAAAAAATATTTGCCTTCTCGAGTGCCAGACATAAGATACAGGATAAACGGTGAGGAGGGAAAAAAAGGCAAATACACTAGGGACTATGCCTTCCTGAGGAACTTTGATTGAGTGAAGTCTTTTCTCTCAAGCCTTGCAAAATTTTGCATTCATACTTACAGAGCAAAGAAAAACTTGAAGAAGATCCTACCTGGATTCATGAAAAAATCTAATTGATGGGCTTACTTGGGTAATAATGGGACTTCTTTAAAAAAAAAAACAAACACAAAACTGAATTGCGTGGCTAAGGGAGCTGGGTTTGTTTAGCCTGGAGAGGAGGAGGCTCATGGGATACCTTATCACTCTGTACAACTCTGTGAAACAAAGTTATAGCCATGTGGGTATCTGCTTCTTCTCCCAGGCAGTGAACAACAGGACAAGAGGACAGAGTCTCAAGCTGTGCCAGTGAAGTTTTAGGTTGGACATTAGGAAGAAGTTCTTCACAGAAGCATTGGTTGAGCATTGGAATGGCTGCCCAGGGAGGTGGTAGAGTCATCATCCATGGAGCTCTTTAAGAAAAGAGCACTTAGTGCCATGGTCTATTTGACAAGGTGGTGTTAGGTCATAGGTTAGACTTGATGATCTCAGAGGTCTTTTCCAACTTAGTTGATTCTGTGATTCTGTTTACTATGCTGTGCTGGCAAATGTAATATACAATGGGTTAGAAAATAATCACAGTGTAAGAAACAAAATCATTATTCAATGAGAGATATTTGTATAAAATAAAAAGAAATTAAAAGACCCATACAATCAGTTGAATATATTTTTATTTAAAATACAATGAATTTTGCTTTATCTTCCACTCCCTCCATCTCCATATCTATCCTTAATTTAACAGCCTTTCAAAAGGGCTGAAGTGGAAATGATCAATTAATTGCATAATTAGCAGTTTTCATACATAGGAATTTATTAATAGTAAAAGTCATGTGTGATGAAAAGTGTTAGAGGTCTGTAAATCTGGCAGAGTTAACAAGACCAGACCTGTGAAGCCCCAAGTCCCAGTCACTGATATAGCAATGTGCCTAAAAAAGCAAAAGGACCATCTTTATGCTACTTGTGCTCATGTGTGCACACGCTAGGAATTTGCTTCATCTGATGAGTAGTGTAAAAAACTGGGAGACATACACGACCTTTCTCCCTGTCCCTGCCAGTTGTTTTCCACTACTTATGTTTTTGTGTATGAGTGCTGTATAAATGCGAATATGAATCAAGCCACTTAACCCTCTTGTCAGAGCTGGAGCGGTACGCTCAGCAATAATTGGCTCTGCCCTAAAATCAAAAGCTCTCAACAGATCTCCACAATTCTAAGTCACTAATTTGTCTTGATATCCAGCCAAATAAGCACCAGTGATGAAATTTAAGAGGTGTTTGGAGAGTTAGGCCAGTGCTGCAAGACTGAATTCAAAAGGGGGAAATTGCTATTTGAAGGTTTTTTTGCCCTAGATTCTGACTATGAAACAATCTCCATAAATTTGGATAGCCCTTGAAATTAGAAAACAGAGCTAACACAGTGTTTAACCAGTGCTACCATACACAGTCTGGTTTATCTCTGCAGTATCCTTTTTCAGAAGACATTATATAGTAATATTGAAGTGATGGATCAAAATCTCTTTCCAGTGGCCTTTTTCTGACAGTTAGTTATCAGGATCAGAATCTGTGTAGTAAATAAGAAAATTCCTAAGAAGATCTCCTAATCCTAGATAGTATGACCTTGGTTAAATATGTGGATCCTGATAATTGAGATTCCACAAAAATTTTTAGCATTAGTTATATAACTTTTCATCATATGAAGATGAAATTCCACTCTGAGTCTTTTTGAATACTGAGCATAGCCTCTATCACTTATCAATAAGAATACAGTGCTTTCATTTACTCTCTTGAAATGAGATAGTTGCAAATTTCATGGAATATCTTGAAGTTTAATACATTTCCTCTCTGATATAGGATAAAGAAGGGAAAAGTTTTTCTACCTTCCCTGGCTTACCTTTGTTTTGAATACTTCTCTGGTGCCTCCTTGCCTTTAAAACTCATTCAGAAAATAATTGTCTCTTCTGTCTCTCTTATCAATCTTAATTGATGAGTTTTTCCTTGTCCCTAGTTTCATGTTATTGTCCTCTGTGAATTATTGCTAGTTGTGCATGTATTTTTTAAAATGACTTTACAGGTATTACCTTTTGGGTTTGGCCATTACGTTTCAACTTGTCCATATACTTAACTTCTTAATATTATCCATTTCTTCCAATTGACTTTGTATCTTACTGATTACAGATGTGCATAAAGCCTTAGTCTTTGTATGAGTTCTTTTTCTAAAGTATGCAATGAAAGTTATAGTCTGAATAGTTAAGACTGTAGATCTTAGTTCAGTTATTTCTTTTCTCCAATGCTCATTGTGCTGCAAGTATTTTTACAGAATTTGAAGTTGCATCATTTCCTGTTCACCCAACTTGGTGTGCAGGGCATTATCTTTTCTTCTGAATTTGATCAACCTCTGATATTTTGTGTCATGTGGATTTTTCAATTCCATAGCTCACTTCTCTTTCAAAACTGAAGGAAATATATTAAAATAGTAAGGGGCTTAACACAGAGTAGCATCAAGGTACCTTACTATTGACTTGCTTTTGCAAAGGGTCACAGACTGTTTGTTTAATCATTTTGTTTCCTGCCTGTTAGTCAGATTTTGATTCATGACAACCTTTTGTCTCCTAACCCATGATTAATGTTCCAGTAATTTTTCCTGAAGGTCCTTGTCAAAGTAAAGGTTTAAATCTAGATACAGCTTCTAAAGCAAAAAATAGTGGCTATTTTAGTAAGAATTTCTTCCCAACAACTCAAGGTCTTCTTACCTGAACTCATAAAGTACTCCTGGATGCATATAAGATAATACATTAATATAAATATTTTTAGATTGAAATAGGGACACTATTATGTGTAACCAAAGTCTATTCTTAAAACTTTCTGTGTCTTTTTTTTTTAGTTTTTGTTGTTTTTTTGTTTTTGTTTTTGTTTTCTGATTCTGTGACATTTCTCTATTAAAAGGGATGGAACACTGAGGTATTGGTTTTGTATATGATTTCCAGGATACCTGCTCTGACATCTCCTAGGCGATTTTCACTAGCTGTCCCATTGAAGCATGTTCATTTGAGCTAGTCCCCATAGCTTTCCTTTAGGAACAGAAATAAGGTTAGTTTTTCAAAATAATTCAAATCTTTAGAATAAGGTGAATAGAATATCTAAATTAACAGATTTTTTTTCTCTATTGAATAAACAACCAGCGTAAGATGACTGGTTTAAAGGACGGCACTATATTCTTCTTTGGTACTCTGAGATTCTGAATCTAATTATTTTTTTGTAATGTTTATTTAGTTTCTTAGTGAGTAATTTCTTGAATTAGCTTCAGTGTGTTCTTGAAGCTATCAGTAAACTTTTCCTACCTCTAAGCCACAGAGAAATCAAGATGACCATTACTTTGGCCTCAGGGACTATGGTATGACATATTTAGTGATATTTATTGGGGTTTCACTGTTGACTTGAATGAAAGCAGGAATTTACCTTTTTTTTTCAAATGTATTCTATTTTTAAGATCTCTATGAAGTGATCAGGATTTTTAAATAATCAATCCATCTTGTAATTTTGACTGAAACAAAAATTATCCTGAGAGATCATTCCTTTGATTAGAAGAAAGGTCAGATGAGAAGATGTCCAAATGAGTCATGTCTATTCCATTCAACTGTACAAGAACAGCTCAGATTGAAAATTAACAAAAACAGTACGTGAAATAAGTTAAAAATCAGTAAAATGAAGAGTGAGCTTGCCATTGAAAATAAATTGGGTTTTGATTGTTTTATAAGGTTAAGTAATAGATTGTTGATATCTGTAGCATAAAGTATGCTACATATGGGTAGAATAATTAATTTCTTTGTATTTCTATATCATTCAAGAGAATAAATTGGGTTTAGAAGCTTTTTTTTTTTAAGAGAATATATGAAGGAAGGAAAGGGTAATATGGTTATAATCCATGTGATCTAAGAAAGGTATTTAAAATAGTTTTCATCATCCATGTTATTAACAATTTATGACAGTTCCCCTTTATATATCATCCTTTGTAAAAGTTCCTTTCCCAGAGTTAGATAATAGCAGTCAATTTAAACCAGAGAGAGAGAGAAAAAAGAGATATATTCTTTTAGCTAAGATTTGAAATGAGGATATAATGGAAATTTGACATCATGTTGTGGATGACTGCATGGAGGTATGTATTTTGCCTGCTCCTGCAGATTTTTCAGGAGAGGTAAACAT
>NW_020955797.1:381629-383312 GCF_003031625.1 Empidonax traillii
TTCCCAGAGTTAGATAATAGCAGTCAATTTAAACCAGAGAGAGAGAGAAAAAAGAGATATATTCTTTTAGCTAAGATTTGAAATGAGGATATAATGGAAATTTGACATCATGTTGTGGATGACTGCATGGAGGTATGTATTTTGCCTGCTCCTGCAGATTTTTCAGGAGAGGTAAACATAGGCTATTGTACAATATAACACTGAAAGCTGCAACCACTCAGAAAGCATAGATAGCTAAGCATGGATGCAGCTCAGTGTGTTTTATGCTTTAAAAAAACCTTTTATTAGAATTTAGAACAAAAATAATATATACCTAGGCTGCCTAGAGTTTGCAAGGCATATAGACTACTAGGTTGCTGTCTTTTCTCCATTTCAGTATTGACAAATCCAAAAAAAAACTAGTGAGTCAGGTCCTTAATATTAAGAGATTCTTTAAAAATAATGATGTTATGTGATTTTTTTTTATTGCCCTTCTCATATTTTAGCTATTTGAATGTTTGCTTCATGTTTCAAGCATCAGAAATTTTTTTTTTTTGGAAAAAAGAATGAAGAAAAGAATGCTTGAACAAAATTTAACAGCTAGATTTTTAAAAATTATGTATGTCAAGCAATTTGTAATCATATAATGGCATTAAGCAACTATAGTAAAGTCATTGAACACTATTGTAATAAAAATGAATACCGTGTAAGCATAGATAATAGAAGACAGTCTTCCTCAATGACCTGTTATTCCTGCCTTGGTTCCCTGCTATTCCCAATCTCCAGAGCTATAAAAAAATTATGCTTCAATTAGCCTTTTGAAAGGAAAACAGCAGTCACTTCTTCATAGACATAAGTGAAGATATAACCCTACTGTGGAGTCCATTTTGCTTTTTGTACCTTACCGCGGGAAGTCGGAGTTTGCAGAGTTCCTTTGTGCTTGGGTAATGTGCAACTTTTCTGACCTTTTCTGTAGTGATTCAATAAAATTGCACTGTGAACCTAAGAGCTGTGAAAGTGACACAATATCAAGGTTTTAAGAATTGCAATGTGTGGGGATCAGGTTCACCACTTATCTTGAAATTTTTCTGTCTTCAGATTACACAGCAGACAACAGTATAATGAGAATTTACTTAAACCATCTAATCTAGCTAGCACTGTTACTAGGTTCTGTATACAGAAATAAAAGGAACCTTACACTTAAAGCTACCTACTGTATAGGTCAACTGTTGGAGTTTTCTATCTGTTGATACTGCTCAGCCAAAAAGCTGCTGTGATGTGTACACAGAACTGGGACCTGGTTCATGAACTAAATTAACTCCCTGGCATAGCTGTTCACAGAAAGTATGTTAATTTGAAGATATCTGTAATTTTATGTCCTTGTGCTTTTCTAGAATTCTTATTTGGATTTAACTACTCCCACTCAACAGGATTTTCTATGCACCATAGCTCAGTCTTCATCTTTTCCTGCTAAGTAACACCTAATACCACCAAACTTTGAAAAACCTAATGATTGTTGTACAGGGAAAGAGTAATCTTTTCTACAGAAGATGTACACAATCTATTGACATATACATATACATATAGCAAGGCCTGAGGTTGGCACTAAAGGTATAGACATCTATGAGGGGTTTTGGAGGTTTAAGAGGCTGAGGAAACAGAACTCTTGAAGTACTTTGCTGTAATTTTTTCTTCTTTTTTTTT
>NW_020955797.1:383574-387904 GCF_003031625.1 Empidonax traillii
TTTTTTTTTAACTTTAAAAAGGCAGGTACATGAAAAAAAAAGGCTATGTGGCACACTATCTAGACCAAATTCTATATGAAGATTCCTGTAAAGTGCCTTTTAATCCCCTGCAAATATTTAATTTTTTTGGTAAACTAAATACATTTTATCAGCTCTATCTAATACATATTAGTAAATTTACTGTGATAAAGTATTACTGTAGGTGGAAAATTTAGCAAAGTAAAAATAAGATAAATACATTTAATAGAAAGATTCTAGCTAATCAGAATGTTTAATACTTGGAACTTGAATCTTGTAGAGGGGTGCATTATCTAAGAAGAAATTGATTTCTCAGCAAACAAAACTAATTTTTCAGGTGGAAAATCAACAAACTGGGAAGGAGGTATTCGTGTGCCAGGCCTTCTCCGTTGGCCTGGAGTGATACAGGCTGGTGCCTATATTGATGAGCCAACAAGTAATATGGATATATTTCCTACCATAGTCAAACTTGCGGAGGCACAGTTACCCTCTGACAGGTATGCTCTGTAGTCATCTCTGTTTTAGAGAAAGTGTCATGACTGTTTTTTGCATTCTGGTGATGTCTATTAAGATAGAAGTGAGAATGTAAGTAAGAAACTAGGTTTTATCCTTACAATAGTATGTTGTCTGTTTTCATATTGACATACTGATATATTTTACAGAACCGTTGTATGTAAATACAGCTTAACTTGCAGAACAAGCACCAAGCACCAAAAAGATAAGAGAAACTATCAGAGCAGCATACTGTCAAATCAAACCTGGAATTATTTACTAAAAGCAAAAATGAATGTATCAAAAAGGTTCTATTCTACATGAGTGAATGTGGTAGAAAAAGGAACTGCAAGTGTAAATTACTTAAAAATTCATGGCCAGTTAGGCTTTTCTCACAGGTGTTTGTTGGGTTGGTTTTGGTTTTTGTGGGATTTGTTTTTTTTTCCCTTTGTCAAGTTAGTGAAAATAATCCCTTACATAGCTTTGCAGCCTGATAAGAAAACTCGCTGGACTTCTGAAATTCATAAGATACCTTACTGACATTGCTACATCCCCAGGCTTTGTCTTGTTTGGGAGAAACCCAGTCTCAGCAGCAAGGTGCCTCCACTTAAGTGCTGTTGCCCTCCAAATCCAGTATGCAGAGAAACCTGCTGATAAACATATCCTTTGACATCTTCAACACACAAACAGCTTTTGAGCACAAAGCATTGAGAATGCTCATGGGAAAGCCCAGTGGTGAGCAGAGTCACTCTACTAATGATGATTCATTGAGTGCTTGAAGGAAATGGCAGGGCAGGACAAGTGTAAGACATGAAAAATTAGTCAGATTGATCCTGAGAAATGCCCTACAAGCAGTAACTGTCAAACCTCAGTAGTTAGAATGTTTTTAATGTGGCAGATATTATGCAGTTTGTTTTCATATTGCTTGAGTGGAGACTAAGTACTGATGTTTTCTCTGATCTCCTTGATAGAAATCCCAATATACTTGTGTAACTTCCACTTGTAGGTTGCTCCACTCTGATTCTTCAGTATAGACTAGATGCTTTAAGTACTACTTCATGTTAGGTCATGGACTATCTTGAAGCATTTTCCATCCAGCAGCTAAATTGTTATTACTCCACTGAATTCTTCCTCAGAAGTAAGAAAAATTTATACAATTAGGATTCAGTCACTGTGAGGGAGCAGTTAAAAAGAAAAGGAGGAGGTGCTCCTAGTTAAAGAGAAATTAGTCATCAGAAAGAATCATATATTCCTCTGAAACCAGCAGCTCTAGGAATGCAAAAGTACTGGCGACATATTAGTGGAGATGCCCTTTTCCCTATCAACAGGCTCTAAAATAGAAAGCGTACAATATGAATGCATCTCTCCTCTCAGCTTGTTAATGAGCAAGCCTACAGAGGCAAGACAAGATCCTGTCACTCAGGCAAGAAAATATCACAAATTAAAAGTGGGAAAGACTCTGATTCAACAGACCCCCACAGACAGGGATGTATCCAGAAGGCCGAGTTATCAGATAACATAGCTTTAGGAATTCCAGGGTGTTTTCTTGGCTATCATTTGAGAAAAGTGCTACTCATAATGGCTCTATTGCATACAATTGCTGCCATGAATTTAATCATCATATGTAGCTTATGACTTAAAAAAGTGAAGTTAGTACCTGTCTTGTAGTAGTTACACGAACATGAAAAAGGTTTTACATGGTAATGAAAATTACCGTAGGCATTTTTAAAATTTTTATAAGTTTCAAAAAAGTTTTTATGAGATGTCGCTCAAAATGTTTAAGAAAGAATTACTTGCTGATCTGTATATCAGCAAAAAGTAATTTCCTATTAAACTTATTGTAAAATTTGTAATTCATATCAGGTCAAAAAGGCAGATTGTGATTTCTCCTCTTCCAGCTGATTCCAGCAATTCAAAGGCTTAATTTATGGAAACATTTAAAAGCCTTGCTTATTTTATAACTCAATTTTTATGTAAATTGACTGACTCCTTCAGCGCATGATCAGAATTGTTCAGAAACATTGAAAGACTTTATATACATATATATATACGCGCATGTGTCTGTCTATCTGTCTGTAGTTGATAAATACATATTTAAACATAGTTGATTTTCAAATTTGAAATGACCGCTTTTGTCTTAAATTCAGGCATACTTAATATGCTGGACAGAGTTCTTACCATTATTTCAGGGGATGCTAACAGAGCACAGCATATATTTCTGTAATTTAGTTTTAGGATTACTTTGGCCAGACTACTTCCAAACACTTGAGCAGGTTTACGTGAAAGACTGTGTTGTAGCAATTTATTCACATTTTTCTGATCACTTTCTCATTAAAAAAAAAAAAAATTGAGAAAACAACCATTCATAATGACAAAATGTAAAATTAATGTTTACTTAAATAATATAAAAATCAAAGGGAAGAGCACTTGAACATGTTTCTCTGAATTGATCAGCTGGAGGTAGCCATTCGGATTTGGGGGTTTTTAGTAGCAGATGTGCAGAGTTATAATACCTTCTCAGTAAAGTGAGGTTTGAGTTATTCTTCTGATTTTGAAATGCTTTCTTCTTCAGAATTATTGATGGACATGATCTGCTGCCCTTACTTCAAGGAAAAGTTACTCGATCTAAGCATGAATTTCTCTTCCATTACTGTAATGCATATTTAAATGCAGTGCGCTGGCATCCAGGAAACAGTAAGTAAACTTGCCTGTTCACATTTTAAATATTTAATATAATTTTTATTACCCCTTGAGAAGAATCAAGAGGAAGCCTTGGGCTATAGTAACAAAAAATTGTTTAAAATATCTAGCCTTTTTCCTTCTCTTTCACTTTTCTCTTTGCTAGAATGTGCCTATTCACCATTTCACTGTTTAGTATTAGTTTGTTGCTATGCATTAATGTTACATATCAATGAAACACTGAGATCTGTGGTATCTGGAAACTTCTTTTTTTTTAAACCTTCCTGAGAGAGTCTATGTTACAGAATGAAGTAGTCAAGGTTAACTCTTACCTTGTTCTAAAAAATGTACAGGTAATGGAATGGTTTGCTGAATAACAGCAAAAGAATGATGTCAGTCTGGCCATTTCTATTATTCTGATAGCAAAGTCTAAAAGAATCACTGAGTCAGTCATAATTATCCAATAAATGAATATAGTATTATAAGGTCATTTTTCATGTTTTTTTATGAACGACATAATTCTATTTTGTA
The DNA here is from genome assembly GCF_003031625.1 of Empidonax traillii. Taxonomy (NCBI): domain Eukaryota; kingdom Metazoa; phylum Chordata; class Aves; order Passeriformes; family Tyrannidae; genus Empidonax; species Empidonax traillii. The sequence continues at coordinate 387,295 of NW_020955797.1, forward strand.
GACCAAGGAAAAAAGCATTTCTCACTGTTTTGCTCCTTTTTCACTAATAGCTCACTGTTTCTAGTAGCACCTTCCACACTAACCAAAGCATATTTCCTTTTCTATAAAAATCTCTGTACTGAGTGAAGTTAAACACACATTTTTTCCATCTCAGTTGACACTTAAAGTGACGACTTGTGTTACAACTTGAAAATGATGATCCAAGACAAGGTTTGGCATCAGGTTTCTTATTTAAGTAGTTCGGGAAAGGATTTGTTTAATAGTTAATGTGCAAACTTGAAGTGAGTTGGAAACATTGCCTTCTTGGTCATGTAGACTGACTCCCTACCTGGACTTAAAACTAGGAAAAGGGAAAATATCACATATAATGTTTATTTACTACTACTTTGCCTGTAAGTCTTGCATTTGATAAATAATCATAAGGAAGAACCAAGCAATCGAGATGTAGTACTATTTTGTACCTGATATTGGATGAAATTATTCTGAGTCGTTATGAGAGAAGTAGACAGAGCTTCAGGCAGGCAGAGAGGCATTTTTTCTCAAACATACACCTTTGCAAGATGACCTATCCCTCATCTGAGGAAAGGGTCAGCTTTATTATTCACTGAAG
>NW_020955798.1:0-2310 GCF_003031625.1 Empidonax traillii
AGCATTTTGCTCTTCAGCCCGGTTCAAGGACTGGCCAGAACTACTTTGTCCAACAATACCAGAATGTCACCAGAAAGCAAATGTCTGAGCACCTTTTGCACCTAACACAATTGCATATGAGAAAGTTTCCAGGGATACATGAAACAACCAATAAAAGCTGGTAGGGAGTGAGCAATAGAGTAGACTTCTGCTTCCTCTGGTTTTTTAAGGGGAATAGTGTATGTATTTATATCTAAAGTATAGAAGTTAAGCATTTTTTTTTTGTATTTGAAGCACATGATGAGTTGTAAAGCCTGATAACAGATATGAAAGATGTTGGCAAGTACTTCAAAGATGGTTGGTTGCCACCATTCTGCGGCCTATAAATGGAAGTTACATATAAACCTGGCTTGCTTAAAGGCTGGCTAGACCTCTGCATATTTCAGCACTGATTTGGTGATATTATAGCAAAGAGAATATTTTTACACCCCAAAGAACAGTCAGCTTTCCAAAAGGTGACATCAGTGTTCCAAAGTAACTCATTCTACCAGTGACTAACAACTGTGTGTTGAAGGAACTTGCTATTTTTTTTTTGCATAGTAAGATTATTTCTTACATTTCTAACCCGTAAGGAAACTAGACGTTTTGAGAGGTCTTGAGTAGGAAGGTTGTTCTTTTTCTGAAGGTTTATGATATATATCTTGCTGCTTGCAAGTTTGTTTTTCTTAATTAAAAACCAGTAATACAGTACAGATGCCCACGCTACATAGTTTTCCCTGCCACCTCTCTTCACTTGAGCTAATATAAAAAATATGAGTCTTTGGGAATATTTGTCACTGTTGTTCTGACACTTAATATATTCAGAAAAATAAGTGAATAGGGCCATGGTGCTTTTCATAGAGATAAAGAGAGGAAAGCAATGCAAAATAGATAAGGGCAAACATCAAGAGCAGGCTTGTATGTTAGGATTGAAGGAATATCAAGTGTTACTTGCATGACATTTTTCATGGATTTTCTGCTTCACTTTATGAGATTTTAATGTGCCTGTTGGTTTTCTTTTAAAAGTATATATAGTTATTAATATTAAATTATGTATTATAAAATTATTACTATATATAATAATATATAATGTTTTAATACTGTGACGAAGTTTATTTATTGCTTCATGTCTCTGACATGCTTATATGAAATCAGGAAAGACCCATTGCTTCAGAAGACTCATTGGAAAGCAATATTTCAAGGACCAGGAGGAATGTTTGATTTAGTAAACAAGGTTCATATATAAAAGTGGGATTTACAGAATATTGTGATCAAGCATACAGTTTGATCATCATCATTAAAGAATATATACTAAAAAAGGATAAATAGAATTTTAGGAGTTCATTGGAGGCCAGAAGCTGGGTTAAGTCATTTTGAAAGAAACTTTTAAGTAGGTATCCAGATGTCTAAAGAGAAGGAAAAATAAATCTATTAAAAGAACTGGATGTAAAGAGATCTTTTCTCAGGTCTTTCTTTTTTTTCTCTGTGAAAGGTTACCTCTTCAATTTTGCCACTGCTGCTACAAAAAAGATATCCGAATCCGTTGCTGAAACAGCACAGACAATAAAGAAGTCTGTTGAAGAAGGAAAAATTGACAGTATCATTGATAAGGTATTTTATTTATAGATATTTTCTGAAAAAAATCTGTTTTCTTTCTGTTGTTATAACGTGGCAAATCTGACATGTGATAACATTTCTTTAAGCTGTCTTCAGGTATTATATATTTCAAGAGATACTGTGCATCTCTTGTCATGATGAATAATGTGACTGAAATGTGTATTCAGGGTAGACTTCCCAAAAAATGATCACCCTGCTTTACTCAGTACTGCACCTGCGTTCCGTTCCTTTGGGATGTTCAAACGCTGAAGAAGGACCAAAAGAAAATATGGAAAATGCTGACACAGGAGGAAGGGCTGAAAGAGTTTTTGAGACAAGCATTTGGGGGAATGTCTGTCAGGAGATGTGTGGGCTGAGTTTTTTCACCCCCCCAGTTTATTCAGTTGGAAGGAAGAACGCTGTAGCTTGCATCTTAAGTGCATCTCTGAAGCAAGAGTCAGAATTAGCTCAGTGCTGTGACTGTTAAATCCTAAGACCCCAGAGCTGTACAGGTACAGTTTCAGAAGAGCCAGTGAGCTCATGAAACACCTTGCTATTGTCCTGTTCTTTTCCCCACCTTGACCCTGCCACTTAGCTCTTGCCCTCTCTGTTCTGGCTGCCAGCTCCAGTTAACTTCTGCCAGCAAGTGTTCTTCCAGTGCTTTAAGTCACAAACTTGGCCAAAGGGGAAAAAAAA
>NW_020955798.1:2331-4926 GCF_003031625.1 Empidonax traillii
TCTTCAGCCCGGTTCAAGGACTGGCCAGAACTACTTTGTCCAACAATACCAGAATGTCACCAGAAAGCAAATGTCTGAGCACCTTTTGCACCTAACACAATTGCATATGAGAAAGTTTCCAGGGATACATGAAACAACCAATAAAAGCTGGTAGGGAGTGAGCAATAGAGTAGACTTCTGCTTCCTCTGTTCTTTTAAGGGGAATAGTGTATGTATTTATATCTAAAGTATAGAAGTTAAGCATTTTTTTTTTTGTATTTGCAGCACATGATGAGTTGTAAAGCCTGATAACAGATATGAAAGATGTTGGCAAGTACTTCAAAGATGGTTGGTTGCCACCATTCTGCGGCCTTTAAATGGAAGTTACATATAAACCTGGCTTGCTTAAAGGCTGGCTAGACCTCTGCATATTTCAGCACTGATTTGGTGATATTATAGCAAAGAGAATATTTTTACACCCTAAAGAACAGTCAGCTTTCCAAAAGGTGACATCAGTGTTCCAAAGTAACTCATTCTACCAGTGACTAACAACTGTGTGTTGAAGGAACTTGCTATTTTTTTTTTGCATAGTAAGATTATTTCTTACATTTCTAACCCGTAAGGAAACTAGACGTTTTGAGAGGTCTTGAGTAGGAAGGTTGTTCTTTTTCTGAAGGTTTATGATATATATCTTGCTGCTTGCAAGTTTGTTTTTCTTAATTAAAAACCAGTAATACAGTACAGACGCCCACGCTACATAGTTTTCCCTGCCACCTCTCTTCACTTCAGCTAATATAAAAAATATGAGTCTTTAAGAATATTTGTCACTGTTGTTCTGACACTTAATATATTCAGAAAAATAAGTGAATAGGGCCATGGTGCTTTTCATAGAGATAAAGAGAGGAAAGCAATGCAAAATAGATAAGGGCAAACATCAAGAGCAGGCTTGTATGTTAGGATTGAAGGAATATCAAGTGTTACTTGCATGACATTTTTCATGGATTTTCTGCTTCACTTTATGAGATTTTAATGTGCCTGTTGGTTTTCTTTTAAAAGTATATATAGTTATTAATATTAAATTATGTATTATAAAATTATTACTATATATAATAATATATAATGTTTTAATACTGTGGCGAAGTTTATTTATTGCTTCATGTCTCTGACATGCTTATATGAAATCAGGAAAGACCCATGGCTTCAGAAGACTCATTGGAAAGCAATATTTCAAGGACCAGGAGGAATGTTTGATTTAGTAAACAAGGTTCATATATAAAAGTGGGATTTACAGAATATTGTGATCAAGCATACAGTTTGATCGTCATCATTAAAGAATATATACTAAAAAAGGATAAATAGAATTTTAGGAGTTCATTGGAGGCCAGAAGCTGGGTTAAGTCATTTTGAAAGAAACTTTTAAGTAGGTATCCAGATGTCTAAAGAGAAGGAAAAATAAATCTATTAAAAGAACTGGATGTAAAGAGATCTTTTCTCAGGTCTTTCCTTTTTTTCTCTGTGAAAGGTTACCTCTTCAATTTTGCCACTGCTGCTACAAAAAAGATATCCGAATCCGTTGCTGAAACAGCACAGACAATAAAGAAGTCTGTTGAAGAAGGAAAAATTGACAGTATCATTGATAAGGTATTTTATTTCTAGATATTTTCTGAAAAAAATCTGTTTTCTTTCTGTTGTTATAACGTGGCAAATCTGACATGTGATAACATTTCTTTAAGCTGTCTTCAGGTATTATATATTTCAAGAGATACTGTGCATCTCTTGTCATGATGAATGATGTGACTGAAATGTGTATTCAGGGTAGACTTCCCAAAAAACGATCACCCTGCTTTACTCAGTACTGCACCTGCGTTCCGTTCCTTCGGGATGTTCAAACGCTGAAGAAGGACCAAAAGAAAATATGGAAAATGCTGACACAGGAGGAAGGGCTGAAAGAGTTTGAGACAAGCAGTTGAGGGAATGTCTGTCTGGAGATGTGTGGGCTGTGTTTTTTCACCCCCCCACTTTATTCAGTTGGAAGGAAGAACGCTGTAGCTTGCATCTTAAGTGCATCTCTGAAGCAAGAGTCAGAATTAGCTCAGTGCTGTGACTGTTAAATCCTAAGACCCCAGAGCTGTAGAGGTACAGTTTCAGAAGAGCCAGTGAGCTCATGAAACACCTTGCTATTGTCCTATTCTTTTCCCCACATTGACCCTGCCACTTAGCTCTTGCCCTCTCTGTTCCTGGCTGCCAGCTCCAGTTATCTTCTGCCAGCAAGTGTTCTTCCAGTGCTTTAAGTCACAAACTTGGCCAAAGGGGAAAAAAAAAAAAAGGCAAAAGTGCTATGTAGTGTTCTGTGTTTGTTCCTGAGGGTTGCTTGGAAGAAAAAGGGAAAGGGAACTGGTCAAAACCAATGCAGCTGCAGTAGGACTGTGCCTCCAGGAGTGTCTGACAGAGGAGATGCAGCCAGATCCCTCTTCCTGCTCCTGTCTCTGACAGCCCTTGAGGGGAATTACAGTATTGCCTTTTTTATCTTTTTAATATGATGAAATTCAATTTCTTGATATAATTAATGTTCACATTGTCTTCCAAATAAATCATCAAATGACACTTCTGAATTTC
>NW_020955798.1:5191-74020 GCF_003031625.1 Empidonax traillii
AGTGTCTGACAGAGGAGATGCAGCCAGATCCCTCTTCCTGCTCCTGTCTCTGACAGCCCTTGAGGGGAATTACAGTATTGCCTTTTTTATCTTTTTAATATGATGAAATTCAATTTCTTGATATAATTAATGTTCACATTGTCTTCCAAATAAATCATCAAATGACACTTCTGAATTTCTATTATGATCACATTCTGTTTTCAGATTTCATTGACAGTAGTCTACAGTGTATTAGAATCTAATGTACTTTTGATCCACATAAACAAGAAAAAATCAAATAAGAGGGTTATTTGTTAATTTAATACACAAATAGTAATTCTCCCAAGAAACTGTAGCTAAGTACCTACAGCATATTTTATGCCTAAAATATAATATTTTTTTCTGTGAATGTCTTAGAGTAATATTAATTCCTTGTTTTGATTAATAAGTTTTACATATAAGAGAAAGAGGATTATAGCTGTATCATTGTTACACTATCTTCTTATACCACATAAATTATTTTATTCCACAAATAGAAAAAAATCATGTAACTTAGAACCAGAAGGAACCACAATCATCTATTTGCATAATTGGCACTACTGTAGTTCTCACTGATAGTAATCTTAAACACAAAATAGTGGGTTGCTGAAGGAAAAAGAATTATAGGAATTTATCAGGATTTAGCTTGAAGACTTTATGTGTGCTTTATGGCAGCTTTTTTAGCCACAGACCTCACTGCATAAAATTTGTATTTTGTGAGCTGTGTAAATATTCCCTTCTAGTTATGGTTTTTTGCCTCTGCTTTCAACTGCAACACATTTGCGTGTTACTTCTAGATTCTAGCCAGTATTCTGAGACCATTCTCCAATTTTTAATTCTACGTTTAATATAGGATATTTCTGAATGAAATTTTTTGAATGAAAATTCTTCAACAACGTAAATGAAGTTATTTCATCTAAGCAGGCATTCTGAAAATCCTACTTTACAATTTTGCAAGTCCAATTTACTGCAGTGGATGTATTTCTTAGGCAACTCTTGAAACTTACTGTAAGGCCAAGGGTATCTTTAGATGTTTAATGCTTTAAAGCATGCTTAAATAAGTCTAAACAGTCTGTGTTGTCTGTATTTGATATAAGGCAGTAAGTGGATATGAATAGTATGCCAGTGTTCAAATTATCAGCTAGTCTTTTTTCTTTGTCCTTCTAACTTGATAAAGCTATAATTTTGAAAGGATACACAATAGGTATAACTTTTTAAATGCAAAATCAAATGTTTCAGTAAAGGGAAATGTATGATTGACATGAAACACCTTCAACTTACAAAAAGGGCTACCATGGATATAAGAACACACTTCTGCACTGTATTTGAAAGCACTTGCTGAGTGAACATGAAATAAGAGGAGTGGATTTTTTCTAATTGTGGTTCCCTAATTTTTATTTTAGACAATTATTGGAGATTTTCAGAAGGAACAGAAAAAATTTGTCCAAGAGCAGCAAACCAAAAAATCAGGTAATGTATGCTTTTTTTCTTAATGCCTAACATCACATAAGTGAAAACCTGTGTAGTTGAGGTACATCTAAAACTAATCTATCAAAGCTCTGCTTAATGAAACACATTATGGCACAACTTAATGCATATTGTGCAATAGGAAGATGATATTTTTAAGTGAGGTTAGTATTACATTATCTTACTCTTTTAACCAAATTCAGCTTTATGAAATTACCTCAGAGATGACTGTGCTAGTGCAGAGCTGATCTCTTGCTGCTGTTTTGAATCTTAAGCCTGTGTATTTATTGAAAACTGGCATGCTGATTTCTTCTGAGCTTTGGCAATAATGTCACATTTTCATAATGAAATTAAAAACATAGGTTAGGGTTTGCACTATAGTATTTAATTAGTGTTGCTTTAGGAGTTACTCTGCTTACATTAAAGACATAATTGCTCTTTTGCTTTCCCATAAATCATTTGCTTTGTAATTATCTGTGATCTAAATTCTTAGAGTTATCCACCCATGTACTATTAACATCAGTGGATCTATTCAAGACTTTAAATAAGCACAGTTGTTTTTTCACATTGAGTTTCATCACTGACTTTTATCTATTTTAATGTGTTACCTGATTGCAGTAATTTCTGACAGTTAGTGACTCTCCTGTTAATCTTTAAAATAAACTGTTTTAAATGGATTGTAATAAAATTTTTCATGCTGTTTATAGTTAGTATGCTAGTCTGATTTCTTCTTGCAAGATTGCTTATGTGATCATGTTGTCTGTAATTCTTTTTGTCTCTGTTAGTAAACTTTGGCATCTCTCAATCTATTTCTACAAGCGTTATGAAAATAGGTAGCTAGACTGACCAAAGGAGGAGTAACAGAGGGCCTGACTGCAAGGAGCATTAGCGTCAGATGGGAATCCATGTGGGTGAAAGATCTTGCTGATATCAGATGCCACAGGCAAAGAAGCATTGTTAAAGGCACAAGAGTTCTAATTTAACTGTTACAGGTGCATCCTATTGTCTCTGTAGGCTGAATTTGCGCTGATGGTGAAAAGATTAATAAATATCTATACATCTACAGTAGTTTATTTTCCTCTCTGTACAGCCTATAGAACTATTTTGGAAGTATCTGCATAAATATGTAAATCAGCTGAACTCGAGTAGGCTTATTCAGTGTATAGCATGTAATTTATAACCTTTTTCTCCATTGTTAAAGAATTGGTGTCTCTGGGTGTAAGTTATTTTGCAAACTTAATTTAGACAAAGTTTACACATTCAAAGTGAATCTAGAAATGCTATTTGCAGGCAATTTAGCCATTTATACAGCACTGCTTCAGTAACTAAGCTAAGAGACACCAAGTTCTGACTGGTGCAAAGAGATCCCCACAGTTTTATTTTTACAACAACAGAAATCAGCAACTATTTAATTATTATGTTTTACCTCTGATAAGTAAGGATCCATTTCTACAGCTTTTCTCTCATGCCATGAACTTAGTTTAAGAAAAAGGAACAATGAATAGAACTAGTGGTATAACTCTGCTTATTTTCATGACACTATACGTTACTTTATATAAGATCTGTTTTGTTGTTTGGCGGGATGTTTTTCAAGTAATACTCATGCAATTATCCTCCTCCTTTCAATAACAGAAGCCGCAGTGCCTCCCTGGGTAGACAGCAATGAAGAAGAAACAATTCAACAACAAATACTGGCCTTATCAGCAGTAAGTATTTAATTTCTTGTAAGATTTGAAATTTTCTCTTGGAAAGATTAAAGCTTCCTTTTCCTTTTTCTTTTTTTTTTTTTAATTTTTCTTTTTAAAGTAAGTTTGGTTGGCATTATTAAATTGTTTCTGCGCTGATCATGTGCAATAGTAAATAGTTCTATTAGTTTCAGCTTGAGCCACTGTTGCAGTTTGGGTGAGTTCTTAAGTGACTCCCGGCCGCTCTGCGAAGGTTCCAGGGCTGAAATCACCCCCCACCCCGCTGCCCGTCCCTCATGGCAGGGACAGGCAGCGGAGGCACCTATGCCAGGAGACAGACACCACGCAGCACCCAGGAAGTCCAGCAGCGAAGAGAGTTTATTCAAATCTCCCCCCAGCTTATAAGGGCTGGTGGGGAAAAGAGGGGACTGGCCATTTGGCTAGCCAGTGCAGGGAGACAATATAATAACTATGGCAACACAGGAACCAATGATAGGCAAGAAAGTTAACAACTTCAAACCCCTGCAAGCCACAGCAGATCCTTGGTATAATGTTTATTTTTGTAAAGATTTTATGGACTGCTTTGCTGATTTGTGTGTGAAATATGGTGTCCTTTGTCCAATATCAGTTAATGACCATAAATATGTTCTTAAAGGACAAACGGAATTTTCTACGGGATCCCCCAGCAGGTGTGCAGTTTAATTTTGACTTTGATCAAATGTACCCTGTTGCACTGGTGATGTTACAAGAAGATGAGCTTCTCAATAGGATGAGGTTCGATCTCGTTCCCAAACAGTAAGTAATTTCTGCTGTTAACTATGTGTCATTGTACCTTTAATGTTTCTGTAAATACCCATAAATTACTCTTTGTTCTTTTCACTTCCTTCAATTATTTGTGTTCTTCCGATGTATGTTTTTTTTATCTGCTCATGTCAAATGTGTGGATTACTACACGTGCATGGAAGTTTAGCAGTCGGAGGAAAGAACAGAAATACATCTATTAGACCTTCAGAACCAGTGGACCTGTTAACTTAAGTATGGGAAAGGCCTTCAGGTTTTCTATGTCCAATGTGTTCAATTAATTTTTTTTTCCCCAAACAAAGGTAAATGCAACAACTAAAATGTTCAGATCTGTTGGTGTAACTGACAGGCCAAAAAGGTGGTCACAGATAGTCAGAGACCCCACTGGAGAAATGGTGAAAGAATGAATCACGAAGCAGCAGCAATACAAGCACGAAAAACTGGATTTGAGTAGGCTATGGGAAGAGCTCTGCATTGCAACTGCCTTCTTTCTAGTGGACCTTACAAAAAGATCCAGAGGTCTTTGTCTGAGCAGTTATGGCCTGTTCCAATATGCCTTCTTGGTCACAGCTTTATTCCCTAACTGTTCTTCCTTGTCCAGTCCCAGACCCTGCTCCTAAAGCTTGTTTCACAAGTCAACATTATTTTGAAATGGGAGTTCCCAACACTAGTGTACTTGTCTAAGGATCAAAGCAGAAAACATTTTTCTTTGTGACCTCTGTTTTAAATTTCCACCTTTTCTAAGCCTTCCTAGCTCTGCGTTCTATTTACCTTTTCCCTGCTTTCAGTCCTGAGATCTGCCCATATTCTAGGTTTTCATCAGATCTGTCTCTGGTGCTCCAGCCTCTGGTCATGTTGTCCTTGCCTATTTTACCACATTGCTTAATAGTTTTTTTCCCCCTGTTCTTAGTCTCAGTGGTCATTTCTCTTTCTTTCCTCTCCTGACCTACATGCCCTCCTCCCCACAGGTCTTGTCATTTCTGCCTTCTCTTGCCTCTGGGTTAAAGTTTGGTCTTTTCTTGCCTGTTGGAGGGATTTCAGAAGGAAATGTTACCTGAGATATGGGATAGTCTCTCCCTTAACAAAGCTGGTCGTTTCTGGGATGTCAGTTTCTAGTTACTAAAGGTTACTGAAAGACGTACAGCTAAGTGAAACAGTTCTGCTATCAAAGGAGTTCCGGTTCCACCTGATGTCTAGGGAAGATGTAGATGAATATATTTTGACAACAATAAGAGTGTTGAGTTTAGAGAGGAAGTAAAGAGAACAGGATTGTTTGGCTTGTTGGGTTAGTTTACATAATTTGTCAAGAGAGATGGAACAGCATAACATTTTTCCATACTGTGTGTTGCTGCATGCTGTTTTTTCTAAAGTCGTAACAATATTATTATTATTATTATTATATGTTCAAGTCTGTTGCAACTGCCTTGTAAGAGATCAAGAAATTCTACAATGATGGATTTTTTAAATATCGCAAATTAATTTCACAAATTTAATATCACAAATTTCTTTGTTAAATTTTTACTTAAATAGCAGCTACTTAATATTTAATTTTCTCTGCACATTTAATTTTCTTTCACTGCTAGATGGTAAAAGGAACCATATTTCCAAATGTAGTAATCAAAATCTATTTCTTCTCTCTAGTGTAAAGGAGGAGGTGTTCTGGAGAAATTATTTCTACAGGGTGTCCTTAATTAAACAGTCTGCACAACTCACTGCACTTGCAGCTCAACAGCAAGCAGTAGGAAAAGAAGAGAGCAAAGGCAGAGAAGAGGACAGTGAACTGAAAGGTATTGGAAACATTTGTAGTTTATGAACTAGAAACATTGTACAGCTCATTAACTTACTGTCATGCATGCTCACCAAATACATCAAGTGCCATCAAATTTTTGTCCTGGATTTCCTATTAAATCAGGGCTTCTCTCATCATATTTTGTATGTTTGTGTAGCTTGGGGAAGAAGAGACTCCTAGTGCTTTCCACTGTTTTCCACATTCAGTTGTCTGTGTCAGAGGAATGGAAATCTCAAGAGGAGAAATGCTGTGCTTGGTTTATAACAGCTCATGACCACTAGTGGTCTCAGGTGTGCTTTTTTGACTTGTCAGAAAGAAATAGGAGATAGTTTTGGTTCACTTGGTCAGACAACTAGCCAACCCAACCAGCTGGCATATGGTTTGCCCTTGGCTTTTGCTCATCCCTCAGACCAAACAGAAATTAGTGAGTGATACAGAGGTAGAATTTTGGTGGTGGTGGAGGCAGAGACATGTGCAGTGTGTGGTCTTACTGACCCTCTTATTAACCACTGTGCCTCTTTATCTGTGTAAACAAGTTCTGTGAGCAGGAATATACACAGCTTAAAGAGCAGAAAGCAGTTAGTGGCAAAGATGCAAAAGATAACCAGTAGTTCATTAAATCTTAGCTTAAGCTAGGTGGGCTCACCATGTCTGGTAAGACACTTGAAGATTCTTGGCAGGCTGGGCAGGCATTGGGTAGAAGGAGAAAGCTTTTGCTGCATCCTGGAACAGCTTCTTATATCCCCAATATCCATAAATTGTCATCACCCATGAAATCCATTAATACTCATGTCCTGTCATGTTGATATGCCGGCCTGACTGACAGCCAGCTGATCACTGCCAAGTTGACTTCTATTCCCTCCTTTTCAAATAAAATAGCTTTCTTGGTATTTTTCCTCTTGAGTCCTTGCACTGCCAATGGTCCCATCTTTCTACTCCTACCTCAATTTCTAATGTCTCCTTCCTTATTTTTTTACAGACTTTCTCACAGGTCTTTTGCACAGCTTATTAACTTTCTGCAAAGTTTGAGCTAAGGTTAGTTCAGCTGGGCCTTGGCTCCTTGGACACTGGCAGCTGCACCTTGTGGTGAAGGGGAGGTTAAAAATGGAATTTCAGAGATGGACTTGTATGTTGAATGGAAGATACCTTTTTGAAAAGGACTATAGTAGCTTCCTCAAGCTTTTGTGTGTGTATGTGCTATGTTGTCAGTTTTTCATTTTGTTTCTCATAGGTTCTGTTTGGAGTGTGCCTGTGTCAGCCTAGGCAAGGTCCCCATCTAGAGTGAAATAAGTAGTTTTCTCTAAGTTAATATCCAAGCAGCACTGATAGGACAGGCTATTTCAGCATCTACTGCAAACCAAGAGGCACCAAGTCCCACTTTTTTTATTCAGGACAGTTGTCTGCTGTCGAAAACTATGGGTTTTTAAATTGAAGTGTCTCAACTCTACAGGACAGATGGCATTTGACCCTATTGAACAACAAGTTTGAGTCATCCAAAACCTCAGAAATGGCCAGTCAAAGCGAAAGTTGCTGGATTCTAGTAAAATTTCCATTGTGAATAAATCAAAATATATCTTTAATTTTTAAAAAACCCCAAACCACTGTCTTTTGGCCTGTTGTGGCTCTCATACAGTTTAGACCGCCATACAGTGTAGGACATGCAAATAGATTTACTGTCCTATGGACTCTACATTCTGTAATGGAAAAGATACATATACTAGAATGCAGTAAATACATGTTTTGTTTCATTCAGAAATTGCATAGATTTGGGAAGCTCTGAATCATCCATGTTATTTTTGGCTTAAGTAACCTTTTTGAATGTTGGATTCCCTAATTGGAGGCTAAAACTGGAAGTAATTGCCTGTTGGTAATTCTTCATAATGCTCAGTGTTTCTTCTGAAAGCCGACTGTCTATAAAATAGAATTGTTAGCCTTCCATTTTTATGTCTCTCTGTCTCCTCCTTAGCTGCTCTTTTCAGAAAGTTAAATTGGCATGGTTGATGTGAAAGGAAAAAAGAAGAGACAAATGGAAGACGTTCCATGTTCTAGTGTAAGAGAGAGGATGGAACAGAGCAGTGGGCGTTGAGTAGATGAGCTGTAAAAGCAATGATAGCTACCAATTAGGAAATTATTTTAATTAAAACTGATCTTAATTTTAAAAACTAAACATAAAAAAATTCCCCGTTCTGAAATTGCTGAGTTAGCAGGAGGGGTCCACCTGGGTGTACTGCAGGAAGCAGAGCTGTGAGCTCAGAGCTGCTTGGCATATTTAAACAAGCAGAACTGCTACGCAAGCAACCCATCACTACAACAACTTGCCCTGTATGTTAATTGTTCTTGCAGCCACCTGGCTCTGTACTGTAACTCTACCCTGATAGTTCCACAGGGAGGAAAGTCAGGGTGTTCCTTTACCTACCAGGAAGAAGATCTATCCTTGCCTGTAAACAATCATTATCTTCTAGCACCATGCTACTAAATACAGAATGCACAGCAAGTTTTCTTAGGAAATTTTGACCAGCTTCTATGTTTTTCAGTGACTTCCTTTGCCATGTCAGTAGTAGTACCGAGCTAGGGGAGTCTGGGAACTTCTGTGCTACACATGAACTGAATTTCATGACCAAGTCTACTTATTTGTAACTTGAAAGATCTTGTGGCATGTGGTGCCATCTGTAAGTTTTTTGTAGAAGACGTTCTCTCAGTTTCCCAAGTGCTTCTATCTGCATGTTTTTTTGGATCATTTTGAGTGTAAGAGGGGTTCCTGTCCTTGAACTTTGGAGTCATACTGAGGAAATGGTTTGCCAAATTTGCCTTAATTAAGAATAGTAAATTGCTTCTTTTCCATTTTGTTGTTTCAAATGCTTCACCTATGGCTGAACTCCGCCTTTAACCACCAGAATTCCTCAAATCTTAAAATGCAATATTTCCCTGTATATTTAATAGACATACAGATTAAATTATATTTTTACATATTTAAATATAATCTACTTTATTTTCTCTCCCCCTTGATAGAAACAGTACGGCCGAAAACACCGCCTGTTACGATAAAGCCTCAAACAAAATCTCAAGAGGTAAAAATGCTGATATATTTTGTCCGGTATTTAGTATGTGAAGCTGTTCCTTATTAGGCAATTATGCATCCCTTTGAGTAAGTTTTGCTGTGAAATCATAATAATATAGTATCTGACAGTCCTAACCTGCTGCTCTTTTGCTGTGATGATAATTTTTAGCGTATAAGCTTGAAACTCATTTTCATTAGAAGAAACAGTAATTTATCTGAAGAATGCTTTCATTAGTATCTTGCACCTTATAATAAGATACATTTTTCCTCCCAAGAGTGATATTTCCAAAATCTTTGGAGTAGAAGGTTAGCATTGTATTTAGACAATGAGGAGTACCTTCATAAAAATGTACTTGTGTGCCATGTTCTGTCCAACTCTTCACACGTGGTCAGGTTGGAGTGTAGGAAATATAAATGATGCATTGCGATAGCAACACTGTTTTATAGCACTTTTACTTAATACTGCAGAAACCTGTACCATAGGCATGTAATGACCCTTGTTCATTTCTGGATTGTAAAATCGGTGCCAGAGAACACTCTTGGCAGAAGCAGAGCTGTGCATTCACTTGCCAGTAATATGCAGGGGACTAAATTAAGCTACAAAGATTTCCAAAGAACAGTCCTCTGTTAATCTTATTCTTGTGTAGAAAACTGTTACTGAATTGTGGTCAAATTTTTAATATTAGTCTTAGGTCCTGTTCTAAACATGAGTTTGTTATTGTTTCTGAAGATTTCAAAAACAGAATTAAAGTTGTGAAGTGAACACCAAAAGGCAGCCTAGGATGTAAAGCAGATCATTTTCAGTACAACTATCTAACATTTTTGTCTGTACAAAATTACTCTTAAAGAAAAGTATCCCATAAAGAAAAATAGTTGTCAGAAAAATGCATTTGGTTTGGTTTTTGATGACTCTATTTAAAAGCAGTCACATGAGCAGAAATATGTGTTGGTGACATTTCTTCCCCTGTCTGGGTAAGTTTATACTAAACTGTCTTGCTGCAGGATGAGGAAGAGATTTCCACAAGTCCAGGTGTATCAGAATTTGTGAGTGACGCTTTTGATGCCTGTAATCTGAATCAGGAAGACCTAAGAAAAGAAATGGAACAACTAGTGCTAGACAAAAAGAAAGAAGAGACTTCAGTAGTAGAAGGTAAAGCTATTATTACCTCTGCATGTTAAATAGAGCAATTCTAGGAAAGGCTGATTTAAAAAAAAAAAAAAAAAAAAAGAGTTGTAATTCAATTTAGAGAAGTAGATTTGTGACAGTTTTTTCAAAGTGTATGAAATGAGAATTTAGCAAATTTTTCAGAGTGTATGCAATGAGAGATTGCAGAATTTAATTATAATTTTCACCACGATCAAACCCCATCTTACACAGAATGTTAGCTATGAGGGGTTTAAATCCAAAGCACCTAAGAATGTTTAGGTCACTCTTCCATGAAAGTGAGTATGGGGCATTTTTTCCTGCGTATCTCCTCCTTTCCCTGTCTTCTCTTTCATTGGTTCTTATGCATACAATTTTTTGTTTCCTGTACACTGGCATCCTTGTAGGTACAGTACAGTATTTGGAAGTCAGGCTCTGTTTTCTTCTTGTGGCACCAGCTAAAAAGGCAGTATTTGCACTAGACTGAGCTCACAGAGGCCCCTGCTCTGAAAGGTTTAGAGGCATTTGGAACAGTTAAAATTTAACAAATAGTTCTGAGAATGATGAGAAGAAATTAGGTGGAGCTTATACATAAAATAATTCAGAAGAACTAATATTAGTGTAAAGAGCATAAAAATAGTCTGTGATGATTGGACTCTGGCCATACTCAATGAACAATTTACTATGAATACACTTGTATATATAGAGGATTATCAGGTAATTCACCACAATTTTCAGAATTCATCTTACAATGTGCTTTGAATGTTTCTGAATCATTGTTTTTCTGAATTTTTTTTTTCCCAATACGTAGCCAAGCTTGAGGAATTGTTATGAGTAAAATCAAATTCTTGCATCTGTTTCTTTGTTGGAAGTGTTTCACTAAGTCATTAATGTGTTATTTGTTCAGAGAAATCTCAGCTGGCCTTACTGACTTGGACTATGGAATTGCGTACCTTTGTATCTAGGCTGAAGTACTAACCAACATGTAACACATCAAACACCCATCTCCTCCCCCACACTCTTGCCTATGATAGGTAGAGGTAATTAAAACAGAGATTAACAACACTGTAATGCCTTCTGACTCATTTTTTGCCCTGAAGTATGAAATATGGTTACCTTTAACCCTGATTATATGAGCTTGCCTAGCTACAAATGCCAGTGAGGAGAATACATGCTTCTTTGTTTTAAATTAGCCACAGTATTTGATCTTGATTTTTTTTTCATAACAGTATATTAACACATTTATGAACTTCATATTTTATGGAGATTTAAAAGTGCAAAGTTGATTCAGTTTATAGCAGACTGAAAGACTGTAGGAAATGATCTTGCAAAGGAATGCTCATAACGACAGCTATGTATTTGCTTTTTAGATCTTTATTATAGTATGCACGTAGGCATATAGACTTGTATATTATTTAATTCCTACATGTGGTCAGTAAGGTGAAATTTCTGATCTTGAAGTTTGTTTAGTTTTTAAGGAGAATTGTCAATAAAGTTTAGGAAATACAAGAGAGGTTCAGTGGAGATTCATCTGCTTTTATATAAATAAGCAACATTCTATACATCAATTAAATTCTTACACATTATTTATCTCTTACAGAAGAAACTGCTGATTGGGAAAAGGAATTACAGCAAGAGCTTCAAGAGTATGAGGTGGTGACAGAATCAGAAAAGCGTGATGAAAACTGGGATAAAGAAATAGAAGAAATGCTGCAAGAAGAAAATTAGGCATTTTCACAAAACCACTATAACCCAAAGGTTTTTCTGAGGACTGACATGGATTTCTGCTTTCATATTTTGCTTACAGAAGTATCTTCAAAAGACATAAAAGAATCTAAAATCATTATAATTCCATATGGGAATACAACCAGTATTTCTGTTCTTTGTATGAGCAGTTTCTGAACTTCTGTGTTCTTCAAAAGAAAAAAAAAAAGAGGAGGCAGACACTGCAGGTTACATGCCATAATTAAAAGTGATAACATTAATACATGAGCAACAGTTCATGTTTTTAGGTGGTCAAGAAGCTCTCCAAAGAGATTTCTAAATCTAAGAATCAATTTTTTTTTGTCTACAGCCTTCTGTTTGGGATGTAAAAATGGGTGTTGTAAGTAACTTAGTCCTTGAAAACAATTCTCTCTTGACATTTGCACTCTGATCCCTGTATAATCTGTAAATGTGTACTATTTTTGAGGTACCTGTAGTGGTAGATTTCATGTGTATTTAACTTCCTTAATGTATGTAGCCAATGAATTTATAGAAAACCCTATTGAATAACTTTCAATGATTTGTTAAAAATACTAATGCAGACTCCAAAAGAAGCTGATTATTTATCAGTCAGGTGGCAAACATTTAAACATTTAAATAAGGATAGAATTATTAACTGCTTGAATTAAATTTGTTTTTGTTAAATCATCATATTAAGATATTGCCTTTCCCCACAGAGAGAAATGGTTTAATACATTCTCTCTGCAGAAGGCTGTTATGTTTCCATTTAATTTTGCTGTCTGAGCTGAGAGCAAATTAAATATTTCTCCTTAAGTGCTGAAACATTTATGTAAAAACTTTTGCTGGTTTGGACACCTTTATTAAATACTGTAGATATGTATAAAATTGTCTCTTTTATTTGGAAGAAGGGCAGAGTGAGGGGCAAGCATACTTCAGACTTACACAAATTTCAAAAATATACATTGTCACAGTGCTTAAGACATGGAATTTACATTAAAAAATAGGGGGTTTTCTCTAAAAGATTTTTGATTTTTCATAGGCATCTGTTTCCTATAGTTTTACCATTAAGTCAGTATCTTTATATATATATATGAAAATTTGATGTTCTGTTTGCCATCTATTTCATAAACTTCTGTGACAAAACATTCTTGAAATTCCAAATACAGAGGAAAATGGGTAAAATTAAGTAGGTTGGAGCCATTAAGCACAATTGAATTATAGGCATGTTACATACAGTAAGCTCTGTCTTAATGACATAATTCTGCAGAAAACTTTTGTAAAGAGACTGAAAAAGATTATAGCTGTAATTACTCAGTCAATATTCATCTCGTGGGAATTGAAAAGAGCTAAGTAGTTTTAACTGCTGTTACTGCAAGAAAGGTCTATTTAAAATTGTCTCCATTAGCAACTTGGACAGAAAGCTCTCCTGTATTTCTCATTATACAAAAGAAATTGTTTTAAACCTGCATATGTTTGGCTTTCCAAATTAGTTTATTGCCATGCACTTTCTCAACTACAAACCGTTTTATGTACAATTTGTATTTTTATAAGTGTTTTTCACTTAGTAAACAGATGTGAGATAAGTCATGGTAAATAAGAGGTACTTAAGCAGCTTTTTATATCTAGGATTAATTAAAGACCACAAAAGTTAAATCTGTTACACTCATAAAAATGAGACTATTCACAACTTAATGGTTACTTTTGACAAATTCAACTGCTTGTAGATATAAGCTGGAGATACTAGGAGCTATCTACTGTACAGTTTGACACAAAACCTTCTAAAAAGATGGGTAGTTCTATTCTGAGAGTGGCAAGCCTTTCCTGGATGACTAAGAGTTCAAAATCTCCAAATGCCAGTCTTCAATGCTCCAAATGTCCACTTCCTTAAAAATAAGCCTGATCGTTCCTAGTGTTTTCAGCTGTATTATTACCTGATTTGCATGGGGTTTGTACACGAAGCCTCATGGTTGTTTTCATGTAAGCATAATCTATATAGTGGTTATAGATATTAAGCCCCATCTCTCATGAAAGATGGTTCCTACATATAAAGCCTTTGTTTTCCAAGTTCCATGAAAAGCATGTCCATGAAAAAAATAAACCAACCCACTATTTGCATTTACATTTAAACAGGCAATAATGTAGTGAGGCTGAATCTGATTAAAACTGTGATGTTTAAAGTCTCTTATCAGATATCATATTAATATTTTCAAATCTGCATATCTGGTTTTAACCTGTAAAACTGAAATAAGTTTTGTGTAGTTCTGCAGTTTTCAGGCCTGCCTTGTGCTTTTCATTTAGGTAGGTGCCACAAGTGCCTAGCAGTTCTTATTCTGCATGGGAAGACAAGAAGTGTCTGCATTCCGCTTGTCACATGAGATGAACACAGGTAGACTTCTTCACATTCTTTGTGAATTTTGTATGCCATTTTGTAGCCCAAATGTGTCATAATAGTATATATACATATAGTATATAAGCAAGTGTGCTGGTGTTTTCTTAACAGCATCATTCCAAGCACTGGGATGGTGCAGATGCTAAAATCCAGCAACACAACAGTATGAAATCAATGACAAAATGAAAAGAAACCAAGAATAAATGTAAATCACACTATTCTGTGGATACAATGTGACAGAAAATGCAGTTTAAAACATTGAGGAGAAGCAAACAATCAAAAGGATTGTTAACAAATTTTCTTAGAAGAAGCTGAACTTGCAAGTTTTGGAATTAACCTTTTAGAAACAGAGAAAAAATTACCCAGGAATCATGTAGATTAGCTTAGAATAGTGATACTGCTTTCTTCCGAGATGCCAACATCTCCAGTTCTGTGCACTGAAGAATCCTCTTCAGCTATTAAATTACTAGTCCAGTTGGTATAAGTTAATACGGAATTAATATGGACTTTTTTTATCTAGTAATCTTTTTGGAGGATGAGGAAGAGGAAAGATTGTAAAATCCTGCAATAAGAAAAGTGTAGTGAAAAGTTCCCTCACATTTTTATTCAATCACTTACAGCTGTTCTCTGATCATAGTTAACCATTATTTTAGTAAACTTTGGATTTTTTTTAGTTTGTTTCTTCAGGTTTTTTTTCTCCTTGCTGTTTGGTGATCTTGGTGTTTGCTTGGTGGGGTGCTGTATGTAGTACTGAAGCGTAGGATGTCAGTTTTAACATCATGCATTTAAAGAATAACCCCATGTGCAGGAGCCTGTCACCAGACTGTGAGCTGCACCCTTGAGCTGTCAGCCACTCACACATTACTGACCTCTACTTTGCAATAGCTATTGCAAAGAAAGGAACAAAGTGTGTCTGGTTACTCCTCAGTGCATTGCCAAGCAGGAGCAGCCACACTGGGCCCTCAGTCCATGGGCTGTGTCTGGAGTGTTGTACTGTTCCAGTGTCAAGAACCACCCTGATAATGGTCTGGGTTTCAATTCACCAGGAGTTCAGAAGATTTATTGTCTGGCCTGATACTCTGTCTCAGTAAGTGCTCACATATATCTGTAACAACAGTGCAGTAGCCTAGCCCTAAATAATGTTACCCATTAGTAGATTTTTCTTCTAAATACTCATTTTTGATGCTTTTTTTCCTTTGTTTTAAACATTTGGGGTCTCTTGGGGAGTGGGGCAAGGGGGTCGTTAGATCATCATTCCAGTTTTTTTAAACAAAATGGCAAGTAACAGACACTTAATGTCTTGCTGTATTTTCTTTGTATATATTAAAGTTAACCACTCGAGAAAACAACAATTTCTGCAAAAAATCATCAGAACACATTCATGGATTCATTTTATTCTCAGTATAGCCCAGTTTGTTATATACAAAGGGAATGTATATATATATGCAAACCCACATTTATTAATGTGTCTAAAATATATTTTAAAAATTATAATGTACTTTTCCTGTTCAGCTGTTACTTTTAACTAGATACCATTGTGAGACAAGGAGCAACCAAAATAATTAGCATTAGTTTGTCACACTATCATTTTTAATGAGACAGCACTCTGTAGAAATTGTCTGTAAAAATGAAATCACTTGCTTTGTTTCCTAAAAGCCTGGTTTTTATTATGGCACAGGTTAGGGACGTTTGTTTTCCTTTGCTAGTTCTGGGATTCATGAATCTATGACAAACCTCTGCAGACAAACTTGGAAGGTATACTTAAATCAAAACTACATGAGCAGATAGGTTATTTTGTCTCTGTGATTTTGGCAAAGTAGGGAAAGACAGAAGAAACATGCATTTAGTTCAGGGTAATATATAAAAATAGAAGAATAAAGTTTTGATGCATGCTTTGATACATGATGCTCTAAAGAAAACCATGCTTAGTGTGGGGTTCTTATATGAACACACAAAACTTTAATTATGTGGTTGCTTTTATTTATTTGTTCTCTTGGCTATGGTTACTATACAGTGGAAGTGTGAAGGTTTCAGAGCCAGATAAAACCACTGCTTTTCTGCATTTCCTCTCTTTCCCAAGGAGAAACAAGCCCCATTTATCTCACAGTCAAATAATGGCCAGAGAATGAATTGATTATCCCCAGCTTCTTGTCCCACTTACTTCCGAAATGTTTTAATGATGGCCCTATACCCATTCATGACTTTGATGCCTGCAATTTAAACATCAAACAGTTCTGGATGAGCTGTATCATCACTGCCTTTCATCCTATATCATGTGTAACAAGACTTTCAGGACCATCGTGTGTTGGGTGGATGAAAGGTGCTGTTCTAAGAGTGATACTCGGAGGAAAGAAGAGGATAGGATAGGATATTTTAATATCATATTTTAAGGGAGGCATTTTTCCATATACCACAAAGTTCATGGCAACTTTCCTTAGGGCTCATTCACTTTTGGAGTTCATTTTCTGGGAGGAATGTGTGACATGCGTCAAGCATGTAAGAGAAAGCACCACTCAGCTGACACATCTTGGTTTCATGTTCTGTTTTACTCCTCATGCCATTCCACATGTACCCTGGCATCTTGTTTGTTTTTATTTGTAGCTACATGGTATATTCAGCCAAGCACGTGTTTCCAGTATTGTCCACGCTGGGCTCCAGGCAATTTCCCTAGTAGCCATCATTGAATTTTAGAATCCTGTGAAGTAGAAGAGTGGTGATTTGAGTTGGATCTTTGGTTTGTTTGCATTTTTCTCTTCCTGCCTTCATTTTAATTTTTGATTAGTCATTCTGTGAGAAGTTCCATTGGAAGAATTACTATTCCTACTCAGTGTCATGGTTTCACCAGGAAGAAGGTGTTTCAAAAACAATTCTAGTAGTCCAGAGCTTCTTCAAACTTTCAGTAAAAGCAATTATCGTAATAATCATGGGAAAATGACAATTTGTTACTGCATTTCAGTAGTTCCCCGACTGCATTGCATGTAAGAAAAGAAATAGTATCTTTATTTCAGAGTTGCTCAATTGTCATTGTTTAGAGGTTTGAGCATCTAGTTCTAGTTTTCACCTTACTAATCCTATTAAAACATAATGAAAGAACTAATTTTTCACCCAGTTGCCTGGGAGTTGTCATCCACCCCCCAGTGAGGGTGGTGAAGTACCCAAGAGAGGTATCGGACTGGCTGATACATGTGCAGGGTTCGTGAAGTTGGACTACTCTCAAGTATGGTGATAAACATGTAACCTGGATGTAGTTCATAAAAATAGACTACTCAAAACATTTGTAAAAAGTTGATGACTAAGGATTTTTACTAAGGGATACTTAGTGATATCTTAATTAAAAAGAGCTTATTTTCCTAAAATTTCAGCTGTTTGCCTGTCAAAACACGAGACCACTCCACCTTCTTGGCAGTGGCCAGTTGGGTGTAACACCTACTTGGCAGCTCCTAGTGCACAGGATTGCACAAGCAATCTCCAGCAAGGTCATTAACAGGGCACAACTGAAAATATGTTCTCAACCTCCTCTCAGTACATGTACTTACTTGCAGGAGTGGAATATGAATTTCCCGTACTGTTGACGTGCACTTCGTTGGTAAGTGCATTTTTGAGGGAAAGCAGTTCACAGAAACACAAAAAGAGACATAGAGATAGCACCATAAATGTAATTGAAAATACTAAAAGTAATTTTTTTTTCATTCAATTTCACGTGTGTTCTTGAGAGGACACCACCACAGCAGGCAAACGGTGTCTGAGTTGTGAAGCTCACGGTATCTCTCTCACTATGCCTTCATCAGCTATCCTCAAAAAAACCTGAACGTTCTAGAAAACTGACTTACCAGGGAGAGTATCTTTCTTCACAAAACAATTATAATTGATCTGTGTCACTGTATCAGAACCCAGACAGTTCATGTGTGAAAAGAATTACTGCTGGAAATATATTCTCTTACATCTGAGTTTTTGAAGAAAACTCCCCCTTGACAGAATAGCCTCATGTTTGCTTCTGCTGCATAATGTATGCTAACCTCCCTGGCACCCAGATTCACCAAAATAGGCCTCACAGTGAATTTTATTACAGTAAAGGCTGACAGCCAGCAACAGCTCTGTGTTTCTTTATTCCATTGTCTCTCAAAATAGTTCGTATTTTTAATTAATCTTCCTTCTATTCAAAAAAAATGTCTGAAAGGGGGAGAGTACAGAAGTATTTTATATTTTGCTACATACATCTACTTTCAAATAATGCTTGGGAGAAATTAAAAGAAATGTTAAAACCCTATTTAAGGGTTGCAGGAGCCAACATGGGATCAAACAGAGCATATTGAAATGGATCTCTTGCTGCTCTCTAATGGAAGGGATGCATGGGAAAAATCCCAAAACATCAAAACTCTACTGGGGAAGAGGAGGGGTCCTTCTTTGCTTTTCCAAGAATTGTACCAGTATTATGCATGTTTTTCAAAGGACAAGTATTATTTTGTGGATGAAAATCTCCATCTAAAGATCAGGGTGATACCCAAAAATGTAAAATTATTTTTCATATTGAAAATACAGTAGAATAGTTCTGGTAAATATAGATTTAGGATGTAAGGACAAAATGTAAGCAGGTACTGACTCACTGAAGCTACTTTATTCAGCACTGACACTTGACCTATTCTCTGAAGTACTAAGTGCTTAGGGAGGTTTAGAATGATATTTTTTGTTCAAAAACTCTAAAATTCCCGCCATATATGAAGTGGGAAGTGGGTTTCATTCCCTGGAAAGCAAAACCACATGTATTTCTAGGATGATTGCTTACACCAGTTTTAAATTATTCCGCAGCGGTCCCGACAACCGAGGCCCACGCGTGCACGTGGCACGGCCGTGTTCCGCAGGAGCGCAGGCGACCCTTGGCAGCTCCGTCCTCCCCTCCGTGTGCTGAATCCTTGCTTCCACAGTCGCGATGCTCAAGCCCAGAGAGGAGCCCCTTGTCGGGGCGGGCTCCGGGGGCGATAGACCACACACAGTGGCATCTCCAGGAGTTGCGCTCTGTGCAGCCCTGGCCTCGGCTACTGCTGCCAAGCGATTCCTGGCAGAGCTTCCTTGCGCCCCTCGCTCCCCCCCGCACACACGCCCTGCTTTTCCTGCAGGAGCAGCAACTCTGCTGAGTATCACTGAGGATCTCCAGGAGCCTCGCTGGAGATACCCAAGGACCGCCTGGCCGCGATCCCCTTGCCGTGTGCTCTGCGATGACCCTGCCCGAGCAGGTTGGACCAGAGGATCAGCCGCGCTGCTTTCCAACCTGGCCCACTCTGTGACTCTGCTGACCCCGCCGCCACCCCAGGGCGTCCCGGGGGCACCGCCCCGCGCCCTGCCCCGTCACGGCCACGCCGCTGGGCTGGCCCCGACTTCAAAGCCGTGCCCAAGGCAGGAATAGCGACAGGGTGGGCGGGACACAAGGCGGGGACCAGCCCGCACTGACGCCGCTCCCCTGCGGCCATGCCGCGCCCCCGGCCCTCCGCGGCAGGACTACAACTCCCGGTACGCC
This sequence comes from Empidonax traillii, assembly GCF_003031625.1. Lineage (NCBI taxonomy): Eukaryota > Metazoa > Chordata > Aves > Passeriformes > Tyrannidae > Empidonax > Empidonax traillii. The sequence continues at coordinate 24,780 of NW_020955798.1, forward strand.
CCGCGGCGGGGCGGGGCGTAGCCCCCCACGTGGGGCCCTAGGGTGCGCGGCGATTGGTCGGTGCCGGGAGGGGGGCGGTGCCGCGGGGAGCAGTTCCGGTGCCCCGCGCTCGGCACTTGTTTGGATGCTGCCGTCACATCATGGCGACGCGCGGGGGCGGCGGCGCGGCGGGACCGACCCGGCGGACCCGGAGCCCGAGCAGCGGCCGAGGGGAAGAGGCGGCCCCGAGCGGCAGCCCCGAGGTGAGGCGGCGGCGCGGGCAGGGCCCGGCGGGAGGGCGCTCCACCTCCCCTTCCCCGCCGGCTTGCGGCGCCGCGCTCCCCGCTGCCCCGTCCCCACGCGGCCGCCCGGCCCGGGCGCACGGGGCAGGGGCGGGCAGTGCCCCCGCCGCTCCCGGCAGCCTCGTTCGCGGGCTGCCCCCGAGGCCGGGCGTGGGCTGGGGAGGTGGTACCAGTGGCCCACTGGGGAGCCGCGCTCGTCCCGCGGGACCGGGGGCGGCCCCTCCGCGGGGGGCGCGGGGCGGTCCCGCCGAACGCGGCCCGCGGGGGGGGCAGCACGTGGCGGGCGCGGGGGATGCGCGGCCCGGGGGTGCTCCCCCAGCCTCCCTAGGGGTTCCTCTAGAGACCCCCCCGTTCCCCCACCCGGTGGGAGCAGAGGGTGATCCTGCCCGCGGGGGCGGCGGGAGCGTTTTCTTAACCCCCGGAATAGGTAAAAAAAGGTCTTTTTTTTCTCTGCGTCCTCTGCCGAAACCGCACTGAAAGCAGCGGTGTCCCTAGTGATTTTACAGTAATTTTTGGTTGCGCGTCCGCGCAGGAAAAGCCTGAAATACACCTACTTGGTCGCGGAGCGGCAAAAAACTTAAAATATGCTGCAATTCAGCGGTTGTATGTAATATCACCCACTCGGTGTTTTACGTGACAGAACTGCCTTGCGAATCTCATGTGCTGCTTAAGTATCTCATCCTGTGTCCTTACACAAATTCAGGTGGCTTTTCATGGTAACTTTTTTCCTTGGTGCAAAGGATAACAGCATCCCAGAAATAGTAACTTTGTGGTGCTGGTGGTTGTTTATTTTGGCTGCTAGAGAGAGGTGGAGGGGAGTACGGAGATAGTTTTCCTCAATGAAAAACACTGTCTTTTCCTATGTGTTTTCTGAAGATCTTTACTAAGAAGTGACTTGTAAGTAACTTTAACGTCTGTTATGAAATCAGATTATGATTATGTTTAAAAGAGAAAACAAACCCCCAAACAAACCTGTATTCCATATTGTTTCAAATATTCACAGTCAAATGGTGAAATGTGGCAGGCAATGTAAAGCAAATTTTACTTTGAACTTTTTTCTCTGAATTAAAAACTATTCAGCACTCTTGCAGATTTCCCTCTCCCTGCCTTGATACACAGGAGCTTCTTTATTTTTAGGTTCCTTGTGACCTGTTTGCATTGGGAATTCAGAACTTGTCTACCCTGATTTTTCCAGAATCATACTGTGGATGACTTGAAAAATACTGGGTTTGTAGTAAGGAGGAAGTGAAACCTCATTGGCGGAAGTGATTCATGCTGTATTAAGTGGTTTTCTTAATTAGCACCTGTCTTAGATGCTTACATTAAAGAAGAGTTGGTGAAATTCACAGCCTTGTGCCCTGCATGTAAATGCACTAAAAGTTTCCAAGTAAGCTTTGGGTTCCTGCAGTGAATTTTTTGCTAGAATTACTGGAAGTGTTTATCCTGAATTTTTTAGGTCGCTCGAATCACCGGCAAAAGCAGGTTTCATACAAAAGTGAAAGGACAACAGAGTTTGTTGGTAAGGTTCCTTCTACCACTTACTGCGTGGTTAAAGCACACAAAGCAAAATCCCACTGAAATCAATCAGTATATATTAAAATGAACAAAAAACTGTCTACTTGAAAGGCTTGGGAAGGGGGGAGAAATGAGAAGGATTGGAAAGGGTAAGAATAAAAGGGAGTGAGGGAGACCCTCCTGTAGAGCCACAAGGCTCAGAGTAGACCCTCCTGCAGACTTAGCCCCGGACTTGACCAACAGTTTAAGGTTTTAACAGTTTATTCAATAGCTTAAGTTAAACAATTTAACTAAAGATTCTGTAGCATTTACTATAGCACAACAGTAACTCAGGCCTCTCTTACTAATCTCAAGTACTTAAGAATCTCAGGGATTCACACATTCTTAGTACAGATGCTATAGCACACACACAGACCTGAAGAGTATGTACAAGGTATATACCTGTAAAAAATTCCCCTCAGATCCAGGGAAGTACTCACGTCAGATGCCTTTCTGTCTTCTAAGGGGGCAGAGAGTTGATCCTTGAGGAATGGTATTGGCCCAGGCTCCGTCAGCATTCAGCAATGGTCCTCCAGGGAGGTTTGCTGACTCTGAGAGGTGCTCTCTCAGAGGGAGATGCTGGCCACAGCCCACTGTGGTCCAGGAGAGCTCAAGGAATTTCATTTAGGACCTCTGTTTATAAGGTCTCAAGGGACTGGGCTTTAGTCATAATAATTTTTCATCCCAGCCACAGTTTTGGGTCGGTAACTTTCTTTTAAAGTTTGGTAACAAAAATATTGTTCTACTTGAGTTGTTACTCAAGTAAGAAAACTTAAGTTTCCAAGGCTGTTTGTTAAAAACCAGAAGCTTGTTAGACATCATTAGTTCCGGGGGGCAGACAGTGTTTGTGATAAACTCCAGAGGAGCTCAGTCCAGGTGCTGCTCCTCAAGGACGAAGCCCTAACGAGCATTTCCAAGATCATGCTGTGGCCTGGGGCCAGGGTGGGAGGGTGAGAGATGCACCACCACAGTGTTCTGATGTCTTAAGCTAAATGAGGAAAGAGATTTTTTTTTTTCCCTTTTGTGGTTGTGTTTGAGGTAAACAAAGAAGCTTTTCTTAAAAGCAGGCATGTCATCTGTGTCATGAGGCCACTAAAAGATCAAGAAAAAGAAGCATGGTAAAGGTAACAGGAAAGAGCAGGGGCCATAAGCAGGGGTCATGTAGGTGTCTGAACAAATATCAAAGACCATGTCTTGAATTGTGTGGTATTAATAGTGGAATTCTGTTAGTATTCAGTCTGTATTGACTTTTATAAAGATAAAATACAAATTTTGGAAGCAGGTATTTCTTAATTGTCCTCCTGCTATGTTGGGACCTCTAACCTTGCAGTGCTTTGAAACTAGAGATGAGCAATACTGCAGGTGCCTCATCCAGTGTTTTGAAAGTAGATAAATGAATGCATAGAACATAGTTTTTAATGTAATGACAGAACAGGGTGAAATGTTTGCTTGAGATGACTTTCAGATCACACAACTAAGATCTTTGTTCAGTGAGGAAGCCACCTCAGAGGCCCTTAGGTTTTCAGAAAGGTATAATTAGACTGCATGATCATTCAGGTCAGTGAGCACAGTATAGAGAAGTATTGCAGAGAGAAATAACTTAATAAGCTGGTTTTGTGGTCACATGCTTCTGAATAATTGTGTCTGGACCAGTGGATGAAGGTGTACCTGCGATAAAATTCAAACTTCAATTCTGTGGCATCCTAAAACGGCAGTCTTTCTGCAGAAGTTATAAATAAAATTGCTATCAAGAATGACTGATTTTTCAACACAGTTGGTACAGTTATGTTAAATAAAGTCTTCTAGAGTATCTGAGTGGAAGAAAAGTGCATTACATACATGTTTTCGAAAGTAAGTTTTTCTGTATTAGAAGGGAAAAGTAAATTGTTGGGATGTCCGCAGCCTAAAATTTGTTCTGAATCATAAACACTTAGAATAAATGCAATATACTTTTTTGCCACAATATTTTTTTTAACGCAGTTGGTCAGGATAAGGGTCGTAAAGCTTTTCTGTCCAGTTTCATGTGGAATAAGTTTGAAAATGTAGTCAGCTGAACAGTGTTGTCCAAATTGTCTTTTTTGGAGCCTGATGCTGAGCAAATGATTATGTATATACTTGTGTAATTAGGTTGTCTTAAAGTTGTGAAAATCTGGTTTATGTGCATATGTTTCTTCCAAAGCTTTCAGGATATTTCTTGAAAGTATTAGCAATTACAAAGGCTAAGGTTGTAAGAATCTTTTCACAGCACAGGCCAACTGCTGCTATGGGTATGTAGGAGATGTTTTGATAGATTAATGCTAGTGCTTATATTTTTTTAGGATAATTGGGTAACATACAGGAGAAAAAGGATGTTGGTATAGCTATTAATTATGGTTTCTTTTAATATATGGTACAGAGAAGTGTTTTCTGATAGTTTAGGTAAAGACTGAGTATGTGTATATATGCAGGAGTATGGAATACAGGCACACATAGTACTGACAGTAAGCACAGTATATTTTAGGTAGCACTGTGTTACAGGCTTGTGTAGGTAGTAGAACCAAAAGAAATGTCGGTTTGATACATTTTGGCGTGGTGATAGGACAAGTTCCGCCCAGGTGTCTGTTCTATCCTTATGTGCAGCGCATGTTGCCGAGGCAGTACCGTTTGAATGAAAGTTGGCTTTGGCTCTTGTGATCGTAACCAGTTTCATAAATAGGATACCTGTCTTGTACTCTGATCTTTTAGGTATGAAGCAAGTAGAATTTTCCTGATGTACACCTTTTTTGATCGAGGTATAAGTTGAGAGAACAGAGCAGAAGACTGAACAAAAGCTCCGGGGTGAGCAGGACCATTGTTATCAGTAATTTTCCAACAGTCATCCTCAAGTTGACTGTCCTGTAACTGTACCTTATATAGCTTGAACATGATATGCTTTTCAGAAATGTCAGCATCTTCTAATAGCTAGGTTTCATAGCTAGGTAGGTAGGAAATATTTTTTAATGGTAGAATTTTGATAAATAATTTTATGATCTTACGGAGTTGTACTTTTCCTGTGCAACATACTCATTTTGCCTCTCTGAAAATCTTTCTAGGCGTATAATAACCTGATTCTGTTCTGTCAGATTACAAACTACCTGAGGCTTAAGCTGGCTGGAAGCTGAGAGAGCATGGTAGCAGCTAGAAAAGGTAGCAGTGATTTCAGTGGAAGGACTTTGCTGGGGTAGTTTTGTTTTCATTCAGTCAGTACTGAATCAGCGCTATTATACAATGCGCTGTGGGAAGTGCTCTGTTCTGGCTGGAATGTTAAACTGAGAAGTTCACTAGCCTGATGAGCACACATTTGAAAAGATAAGAGGTAAGAGTTGGGGTTTTTCTGACCATTGCCTCAGTAAGGAGGGAGCAATTTCAATGGTAGGATATGATACCATGTGATACCATGGTTTAGTACTTAAATGTTCTTGATGTGATGTTTATTATTGCTTTACTTCGACTTGAAGCTTGATACAGACCAAATCTGACCCTACCTGTAGTTTTAGTGTTTTAATAATAGCATTGAGTGTATGAAGGCTGTTTAGACTTATGGTTAGTGGTTTTAATATCTGAAGTGACAACTAATGGAGAAAATTCTTTGTTAGTCATAATAAAGAAAACATCTAGCTATTAGTGTTTGTGGCCCCTGTCAGGCAATAGCAGAACTTCTGTTTTATAAAAGAAAAACAAACACTTTCTAATCTAGGTTAAATAAATTAGAATTTTAATATGTTGTGCCACTACTGTCAGATTTGCTAGAACTTATGGACGACAACTCGATAGATAAGAGTTTAACTAAAGAGAGGGTTTGGGGACGGGAGGGCTATGGTTTGTTGTCTTTTTTTTTATGTTATCAGATTGTTCTAGCTGCTGGTAGAACCACCTCTTTAAATGCAGTATTCTAGCCTGTGGTCAGTAATTTGTAATTGTATTTAAGATAAGAAAACTGGATATTTTTACAAAGCCTGTCTACTGCTACACTGAGCTTTGGTTTTGCAGAGAGCATACTTGCTTGTCAGTAAGCTTAGATTAGTTCCATGTTCACTGGAAAGCCAAAGGAAAGTTGACCAGTTCTATATATTTTCACCATCTTTATAACTTTCAAATATATTAAAGGTTTGAAGGACACTTGTACACAGTTTTCTTCAATTTAGTATTCTGATATTTCTAATTTCTTTTTCTAACTTCTCTGTTAAGACTTCATAGAATGAGTGTGAAATTCTAAAAATCCTAGTGGGTTTTTTGACAAAGGATAGAGAATATTCAAGAGTTTAGAAATAATTATTGTCAGTAAAAAATTGAACTGACACCTAATTTGACTTCAACAAAAAGCTCTGCTGAATTAATGAGGTGGTGCTGTTCACTTCGTCAAACTTCCAGATGCTGTAGAATATGCATGTGAATTGCCAATTCTGAATCGATGTTTAGGTTATTATGATGGTTTGCTAGAAGAGAGATGGGCGTATCATGACTTACTGGTCACATGTATGTCCCTGCCAGCGTTCGTTCTTTTTTCCCCCAGAAACGACAGAATTTTCTCAGATGAAAAGCAGTGGAAACTTTTCAGTTGTCTAAATTTGAAGCAGTGCTTCTCGTGAACGTCGTCTTCTCGATGGTGTTCCGGTACTTCAGTAGCCAGTGTTAACTGTGTACCTGTGGTGAGGATAAGATATTTTATGTTTAGTTCCTTGTGCTTTGACTGTGATTAGATTGACTTTTATTTTTTTAGTGGCTCTCGTACTTTGGCTTCTTTCCAATCATCCTGCTCGCACTTCTGGTTGGCAGGATTGCCTATTGCTGTGCAGTGAACTGGGGTGAGGAACTGATCTGGCTGTAAATTGTGTTAGAACAAGTTGCATGAATGTTGTGGCTAGCACAGAGGAGGTGGGTATGAAAAAGGGGAATGAAATGATAGCAAGAGCTCCTTGGGCACTGCTGCTGTTCAGTGTGTAACCACAGCCAGTCAGGCCTTGTCAGCTCCTGTTAGAGCTGCTGGCAGTTTTTTGCTCTGCTTTCGAATAGAAACTCTTAAGTCTGTTTATGGATATCAAAAAGGGTGGAAATGCTCTGCCAAACCAGAAACTTTTGAGTTTAGAGCTGACTTTCCCTGTGTTTTGCCAGACTTAGGCGCATCAGTTCATGTTCTATGCAATGGAAAAACTACAGGTTTCAGCTGTTGTGTTGGCACTGCAGGTGCTCTGGTATCATGTTGTGTTCAGAATACTCTGGTCTTTCCTGTCTTGTCAATTTAATGTGGCACGCTATATTTGGCATCTGTATGAATCATAGTTTTTAGAGAACATCTGTGCCATGGTTTCAACCATTAGTTTGTACAGAAAGGTTAAGTAAGCTGTGCCGTTTTCACATTTCGTGTCTGTTTTTGTGAAGCATCTCATTTGTTTAGATGACCCCAAACTTGCAGGGGTAAGCCTTTAGTGTGCCCATGGAAGACCCACAGTATAAGACAAGCTAAGAAAAAAAAAAAGCCTGTTTTACAGTTGACTTTTTAGAGATGTAAAACATTGAAATTGGTTATTTGTCACACCAGTTCAATTACTGCATGACCTTTGTAGGCTTCTATCAAGTATTTTGTCTGACATGACTGGACAGTAAAACCGCAGTGCATTTATGTTGGTCCATAAAGCATGTTCATGATTTCCACACTTGTAAAGAGCTGTGCAATATGAATCTTCCTTGGTAAGTCAGCAGTTGCTCCTTAACGTCTGTTCAGATTATTTGCAGTTAAAAAGCTTATTGTCCTTTGTGAAAGGTACTGTGTGAATTCCATCTTCTCAAGGATGGACCTACCTTAAGTTAAGGTCTAAAGTAAGGGACTTGCTTTAAGGATAGAGAACAACAAAGCTGTTATGCGTGAACATTGCAAAAAGGATATATATTTGTTAAATGATTTAAAAATAACTCTTTCAAGCATGCTGAACAACTTGGGAGTCAAAATATATCTCACAATATGTTATTACTGTTGGCTACATTCCTTTGATGTTGGCTAATTCCTTTTGAAGAGGAAAACAGTCCTGTGCAGAATATAAAACCCAGTGCAAACTCCTGGCTTTAAGAATTAGCGCATTTTTTAATATGAAAATGTAAGGTAATCTGAAATTTATTTGTGCCTAAGCAGCATAACTGCATATAAACAAGCACTGTTTTTATAATTCTTAGTGATTTTAAGGAAATTTACTTTAAGTTCACTGAAAAAAAGAAGGATCCCTTTACTTTGGCAGTAAAGTGAGTTCAGCTCTGATTATCATGTTTTAACTATCGAGGCACACTGTATAGTGGGGTTGCAAGTGAACAGGAAAAGAATACCCCACCACCTCCACACAGTCCCAAGCCTCTGCAGTGTAACCAAATAAACAAAACAAAATCAAAACCCAACCATACACCCTTGAAGTTCTCATCAGTCTTAAATGTCTTTAGAAATTGAGAGTGCTGTTCAGGTGATTGAGAGAGGGTCTGTAGCTGCTTGATAAGCTATAGAGTGTTATATCAAGAATGTCAGGTGTTCTGCTCTAAAATATGAACATATCACTGCAACATTCAAACAACTGGTGATGTTGAACTTTTTGGTTAAATGATTTTGCTTTTTAGGAAGTCTTTAAAGAAAATGCTGTTTAATTGAGCAGAAGTAATGTATTGTTAAAAACCATAGGTAATAGGACTCCAAACCTGATGCCAGTTAATATTCACTTTTTTGGATGATTTCACAGATGAGAATTTTACCATTTCAAAAACAGATGTGCTTCTGGCCCTACTTATCATTCTGGTTGTAACAGCCAATATTCTTCCATTAAGAGCTGACAGTCATATTTGGCATTGTGATTGAAGTAGTTTAAGCTCTTGCCCTCTGTCAGTGAAGCAATGTATTAATGTAGATTTCTTTAGACTTCCTAGCAGGTGGTTTTTTGTTTTGTGGCTGTGTTTTTGTTTTTTTTTTTCAATTTACTCTTATTTGTCCAAGCAAAAGAAGGCTGGAAGTTTTCATTTTAAACACATTTGCTTGAATATTTACTTCCACTTCCTCCTTTCTGTTCTAAAGGTGGTTGGTGCTACCATGGAAGCAGCTGGATCTCACGAGATGGGAATGAATAACCAAGATCAGCTGGTGAAGAGCAAATGCAGTGAATTGTCTGATACGGCACTGCAGCACATGCAGTCCAACTGTTGTGGCCTGGAAAACACAGGCCCATTGGAAGAGGCTGAGCATATCACAAAGAACAGAAAGCACCCGGGATCCACGTGCTGCTCCCAAGAGTCTCGGGAGGAGACTCCTGGGAGAGAAGAAGCCCGTACTGATCCACCTGATGGCCAACAAGATCCAGAGAGTGAAAAACACAAAGAGAAAACTTTGGGTGTGTTCTCTTTGGTGTTTTGATTTTTAAATGCCTTTAATATTTTTGTCAAATAGCTAAATGCATTTGCTTTGTCTCAAATTTACTCTGTAGCCAAAAACTTGTCACCTTCAACATGATACTTTGAGAAACTACACTTCTGCTTAGGAGAAGATAGTTCTTAATTCATATGTAAGACTCCTTCAGCTGGCAAAGCTATTTTTATAGGAACTTTAATAATAATAACAACGTGGTAATTGCTAATCAACTTTTTTAATTTTCTGGTTTGAATCTTGGATTGCGGTGTTCGATGCTGCCAAAGCACAGCTGATAATTAAATTCCAAATGCTTATTTAAAAATTTGATTATCCTTTAATAGCAAAACTTAACCTTTTAAATTTCATTTTTTCAAATTTTTCTTTTTGTCTGTGCTATTGTAAAAGCAAAATATTTTTGTAGTTCTAAGAGTAAAGTAATTTTTTGCTATCTAAGATGTTAAATGGCACATAAGCTAAGACAATTTTATTCTTGCTCTGATGATTTCCCGTTTGTTATCAGTTAGGATTATGCAGCTTTCAAACCAGAGAACAACTTAACTGATTAATTTCTCATGGATTTATATTTTACTTCCAAAGACAGGCTGCTTTTCTGGTATGTTTTTTTTCCTCAGTATCATTGTCTTTCATCCATTTCATAGGAAAAGAAGTGTTATTATTAATGCAAGCCTTGAATACACTTTCTACTCCAGAGGAAAAGCTGGCAGCTTTGTGCAAGAAGTATGCTGATTTGGTAAGTAATTTGTAAAGATAGCAGGAGTTATTCATGTGTTAATATTAACTGTGGAATGCAAGCACAAGTAATACAGGACAGTTAATGATTTTGAATATTTTTCAGCGTTGGAGAAAAAAGATTGGACTCTCAGGCTGACTGTGAATATTGTTTTAGCCAAACTTTCCTGTAGTCGTTTCACTTCTGTGTTACTGCCTAAACCCAAATTAAAAATAGGCTTTGATGTCTTGGTGTTGAAACATAATATTAGGATTAACAGAAAAGCTAAGAGTTTTTTTGGGAGTAATTATTTTCCTAGTTTTTGGCAGTTGATAATGCTTTTGTGCTAACGTTTTATAGGATAATGTTTTATTTAGTATAAAGAGAGTGTACTGTCTTACAGAGATTTGGGGGAAAAAATATATTCATTTACATTAAACTCAGTGATTTTGGGGGAATAGGGGGTGTTGGAAAGACTTTACTTTTTGCTTCCTGATCGTGCAAAGGAATGGATAAAAAACTATACATTTCTTCAGTAACAAACCAAAAAGAAGCAGTTCATAAAGTGCATTCCTACTTCAAGTAGGCAAAATGATAATTTATTCTCTAAATTAATTGATCACAAAATTGGAGGGGTAGGGGGTAAGGCTCATAAGTTTCACTTTCCAGAATGTTCCTGGAGACATCAACGCTTGATTCGTTTGTCTTGAGACAGGGACAGACAGGAACTGAAAAACTGAAAAAAGTGTGTATATATTTTCCCACTGTATTTGTAGTTATAAAACAAATACGAACTAAAGACATAATTTTGAAAAGCTTGACAAAAGCATAAGATGTCAAGTGTATCATATGCAAATGTTTTTTAAACTTGTATAATGGCTGTACAACATGGTATAACTTTCCTGAAATAAATTTTTTTTCTTTGAGATTAATAATGTCTCCAAAACTTTGAAGATGATCTAGTGGTAGTTTTTTTACTCACAGAGGCAATATTAATTGCTTAAGGACTGACTGACATTAGTTCTGTCAAGCAAATCGAGTCCTCCTTGGAGGTCTGTTGCATTTTGGCTTTGTTTTCCTTGTTCTCTCTCACATGCTCTTGTTCACATGAGTTTATTTCCTTCAAAACCATCAGCTTCTCTAAGAAGTCACTTTCACTGAAATGAGAAACAATAATAGTTCTGTAGTGCAACTCAAGAATGGGGGAGCCCACCTAAAAATGAACTTTGATACTGTGAGAGAAAAATGCAATAAATGAATTGGTTCTTGTGGGCAATCACTTGTGTATGCGATGCCTTTTGTATTTGAGCAAACAGCTCCCATGTCAGCTCACACTGGTGATGATGATGACCTGCATGAGGAGCTAGGCCAGCATGAATCCCTCAGTTTTGCAGAGAGAAAACAGTCTGCCCTATCTTCACTTTGAGTTTTATTGCTGAAGGAAAGATCCATAAACAATTGGGGAACAGCTAGGCCAAATGAACTGTAATTTTCTTCAGGCAGCTTGGCAATCAGAAGAGGTGTGATCGCGTTTTTTGCCCTCTCAGATGATGATCTGTAGTCGATAGGTGCAGTGAGCATTCAGAGTCCATAGATAGTCATCACTGTAGAAAACCACTAGCTTTCCTCAAGATGCTCAGAGTGGCTGGGAATCTGGGTGGGAGCTTGTCTGGGTGTAAGAGTAGCTTTGTTTTGGCTAAATGAGTCTTAGAGGTACACCTGTTTCCCTTAGAAAGTTTAGGTTGGATCTGACTCTGTTCCTTTTAAGATGCATTTTTTTCTTCGTGATCGTGGTGGTAAACCACTGGCATAGGTGTCAGCTTTAATGCCAGCAGAGGTTTGAACTGTGTATGACAGTGCACCTACAATGCTTTTTTTCTTTTTTTAAAGATTCATCATCTTTAAAGCTCACTGTCAGGTTTTTCAGTGGTGTCTCATGAAAAGGACTGTACAATAAAGGTAGGAATGCCTCTCTCCTGGCAAAAGATCTTCCACAGTTGTTTTTTTTTCCTAATTTGGAATCTATCAGGAGATCAGTCTGTGGTGCAGGAGGGTTTGCATCCATGGTGAGGTGATATGTCTCACACTGGCACGCTTTTGTAGGCCTGAAGTTTGATAGGTATGCAAACAGCAGAGCCACTTGGAGTGGTGTTTTCTGGCCACCCAAGAAAAGGGCTTTTTATATTTGGACGTGGAAATATTTCTTTAACATTCTTTTCCCCTAAACTAGATTAAATATACATTTAATTTACTGTTGTCATGGAGGTCATTTATTCATTCTTCTGTGCTTCAGCATTATTTTGAGCTCTTTCAGAAAGCCAGCATTTTATTATTCTTCTGTCATAGTGATGTTCCTCATTGCCAGCCCTCTTTTCCTGTGGTGTCCTGAGGCTGAGGCACTATCTATCTAATGAGGAGCAGTGTAAGACTTAACATTGTTGCCTTCTTTGCAATAGAACAGACTGTAAATATGGTTTCTCAGGGAGCCCAAAAATCATGCATAATGGAACTTACTGACAATGAGACATTAATGCAAGAAACTTCTGTTCACTGGATATTCATAGAGTAGATTTTGAATTATGTATGCAGAGTTTAACTGTGTTATCTACCATCTAAACAACCTAAAGGAAACAGAACAAAAATTTTGCTTCAGATGGTTGAGACTGCAGATCTCTTAAATCATCAAAGTCTGGGCTTTGTAGCTTTAATAGTATTTGACTTGATTTGTCAGGGCTGCTAGTTTTGTCTGTTCCTTTCTGAAATACCATATAATTTCACAAACTTGTATCGATTACTGCTTCCCTTGGTAGGAGCTCCTGCTGATAAGAAGGAGCTCTGCTCTGCACAGTTCTGTGGTTTTCCTTTTTGATAGTAAAAACAAGACCTGCTGAATAAACAGCTGTGTGTACCTTCCAGATAAGAGTGGGAAAAGTTGTGACTTGTTGAAAAGCCAGTCTCAGTTGGCCTTTAATTGTATCTACCACGTCCTCCTTTCTTAGGGCTACTCTTACCCTGTAGCTGAATGCAGGCTGATAGCTCATGGTCAACGATAGGTCCATGGTGCTGTCCCCCAAAGGCAAATGTTTTTTAAGTTGGAATTAGTATATTTTCATCTTCTGTCCTTATACATTTAGAATTCTCTGCAGGATTATGGTAATTTCTCTTTAAGATCAGCTTGGGTCTTAATAAAATTTAATTTCTGTGTTTTCATCCAAAATTTTTAAAAGTTTCTTCAGTCTGCTCATCTAGATGCATAAAGGTGGTTTCACCTATGTTTATTTAACAAATTTACTCTCTAATGTTAGTTGGAGGAGAGCCGGAATGTTCAAAAGCAAATGAAGATACTGCAGAAGAAGCAAGCACAAGTTGTGAAGGAGAAAGTCCACTTGCAGAGTGAGCATAGCAAGGCCATTTTGGCACGTAGCAAACTGGAATCTCTCTGTCGGGAGCTTCAGCGTCATAACAAAACTCTGAAGGTTGGTTTGTTTACATAAATTACAGTGCTGCTGGTGGTGGAAATATTACTTACTGGTCACTGCTTAAAATCAGGAATGCTGGTTTTTATTTGCCACTTTGCCCATAACCTGTACCTGTAGGAGACGAGTGGCACGTGGTATAAGTGTAGCTGACTTTAAGGTTAAGAATGTGGGGATAGTTGACTGGGTTTTTTTCCCCTTAAACCAGTTCATATTACAGTGTTTGATCTTGTCGTATTTTTTCTGGGAGTAGTGCTGATGAGTGCTGGAAAAAATAGCACAAGTGAAATAATAGCAGCATGAAATGGCAGGGTATCAAAAAAGGCTTAATTCTGTCAGAATATAATGGATGGGAGTGAAATGGAAAAGAACCAAGAGATTCTTATCTGTGGTTGCTGTAGGAAATTTCATTATAGTATCAATGCTGTTTTTTACATCTGGGACATTCTGACGCTTGCAAAGGTATTTATGTAGCATCTTAATATCAGCCTCTCAGTAATGTTTGTAATGGTAAGGGCAAGATTATCTAAAAGTTTTGAAATTTCTAGCTTCTTTGTTCCACACACTTTGCATGGATAGTCAGCATAGCATATCATGATTGTGGCTTGTATTAGTTCTAGCACTCTAGAACTTGAAACAGTACAGGAGTGAATTATCACCATTGTTTCTGAATCAAAAATACGAAAAAGGTGCATGGTTTTACCTGAACACTTTCAATATTCTCTTATAAAAGGAAGAAAACATACAGCAAGCACGTGAAGAAGAAGAAAGACGGAAAGAAGCAACTGCACACTTCCAGATTACGCTGAATGAAATTCAGGCTCAACTAGAACAGCATGATATCCATAATGCCAAACTCCGACAGGAAAATATCGAACTGGGGGAAAAACTGAAGAAACTCATTGAACAGTATGCACTGCGAGAAGAGGTGCTTACACTGTACTTCTGTTGGGATTTTATTAGTTCCTTGACTTTAAGGATGAGATAATTATTGAAAGGGGAGCAATAACCCTCATGCTTTACAGCCCTTGTAGATATATATATGTAATTTTTTATATTATTCTTTTTACTGCTCTGCTGAGAAAAAATTAATAGCTGTTTGGCCCACTGTCCTTCTTTCCTTCCTGGTTTTGAATATCTAAATTAAAGATGTATTGGAAAAAGTCTTTCATGGTGGAAGTGATCAAACAGAAATAAGTTGTCCAGAGTTTGTGGAATCTCTCTCTTTAGAGATTTTCAGAACTCAGCTGGGCAAGGTATGTGTAACCTGACCAGGCTTTGAAGTTGACTCTGGTTTGAGTGGACTAAATGGCTTCCAAAGGTTGCTTCCAACATAAATATTTATGAATAGTTGAAGTTGTTAAAAATTATGGTTTCACATTATAATCGGAGGGGATATAAGACTTATTCTCTGTGTTATTTCTTTTGGTTCATTAGGGTTGCAGTCTTCTTGAGAAGCTCCTTTATTTACATAGCTGCTCTTGATGGCATAGAATCAAAATAAGCTATATAAATATATATAAATATGCTTTAAGAATATATTTGGCCTGGTATCATGGAGGTGTCTCTACTATAGGGCTAACTGAGCTGGCTTTAATTGGCACCAGGTTGGGAGCTAGCTGCTGCCTAAGTTACAGTGATGGAAAACAGCCAGTTCTCCTTGTCCAAGAGAGAATTGAACTCCATGGAGTCCTACAGCTAAGATTAGTTGGCTGGTTCTTAGTTGGCACAGGAGGTTTGCAGTATTATTTCTCAACTATTTCTGAGGGGCTGGTTTTTTTGTTTTATTTTAAATCTGGATCGGTTAGAAAGCTCTCTGTAGGCTGGTTCCCCATCTTTTGCAATGATAGAATATTTGTATCTACCATGAGAGTATATGGTGAAGAGAAGAGGTAGGAAGCTGCCTTGTGCTGCTTAAGAGATAGAAGTAAGACCACAAAAATTTAGTGATGTGTGGAATTCCATCAGTTAAATAAACTTGTTGCAAACTTTGCTTATTTTGAGCTTTTTTTACTTATGAGGACTAGAGCTTTTAGAAGTAACAAAGTACGGTAAAGATTAGAGTTAGATCAACCAACTTTAGAAGTAAGGATGTAGACTGCTTGCTACAGGATTTTTGAAATGTCTGGTGTGAAGTGATTGACAGTATTATACCAATTCCATAAAAACAGGCACCTGGCTTCTGTGAAAGGCAAAAAGGGTGATTATAATGTATGGAGATAGAGGGGGGAAAAAGCATGTAAAACACTCCTTTGCTGCTTTTTCTTTTGCATGAAACTTCTAAACAATGTCCATCTCCCCAAACACTGCATTTGCCTTCATTGACTAGCAGATTCTATATTTGACTACTGTTGTTTTCTTTTTTCATTTAGCATATTGATCAAGTGTTCAAACATAAGGAACTGCAGCAGCAACTTGTGGATGCCAAACTTCAGCAAACTACTCAACTTATTAAGGAAGCAGAGGAAAAACATCAGCGAGAACGGGAGTTTGTAAGTGAATTCTGTCTATGTTAAGAGAAATAAAACCTACCAGAGCAGACTTTCCATGATTTAAAGCAAATACAGCAAATTGAGAGGTCTGTCTTTTGAGAGGATAGAGACTGAGATTTAAGTTTTGTGTGTGATGTCTAAAATATTAATGCCCATACTAATAGGCAAGTAGTGTTACTGCTTGCATTTTGTCAGCAAATGTGCTGAATGTCATTTAGATTTTTCTTAGACTGGGAAACAGGATGAAACACCAAAGGTACTTTCTTGGGGTCAGGAGTTGTAACCTTTGTTTTTATGCCCTAAGAAATAACAAATGCTGAATAAAGCATGTGCTCTTCTGCAGTGTCTGCCCCCTCAAACTATGGGTGATATTTTATTTGTATGTTGATAATCAGCAATTTACTTGCAGTCTTCTAAGCAGTTTTCTTAACAATCTATCTGTAACTTCTAGGCAAAAGCCTTGCTTTTTCTGTACAATCTTAAAATGATCAGTGTTGCATTGTTTGGTTTTTTTTTTTAAACATAATTTTTGAGTCATAAGCTGGTGGAAATCTCTTCAAAGATGAACCTACAAAATGGTGACAAGTTGAAGCAAAGTTGTTTTGAACTAGTCTGTAAAGGTACTATTAGTGACTAGAGAAAGTGGAAAATAAATTAGATTACAAAGCAGTTATAGATTACATACAGTTTGTTAATAAAATTAGTGGTTCAAACTTGCTACAGAAATAGAAGGATTGAGACATTTTTCTAATCGTTAGCATGGGTCAATACATGCTTTAAATACATGAAAATACAATATAGTGTTGAAAAAGCCCATGTGAGAAAACATGGTTGAATAGCCCTTAGGTGACGTTAACGTTTGTTTATTTTTCATCATAGATCAAGGTAAGCCATTTTTAGGAATACTTTTTTTCATTATGTGGCTTTTTGCATTGTTTTTTAGCTGCTTAAAGAAGCTACAGAGTCCAGACACAAATGTGAACAGATGAAGCAACAGGAAGCTCAACTGAAGCAACAGGTATCATTTCTAATGGAGACATCTTCAGTAACAGTTCTGAAAATAAAATACAGAGAGATTTATGACTGTAGTGACCATAATGCAACATCTGAAAAAACTTTAAACTCATCAGGTGCTTGTGAAAAGTATTTTTTTAAATTAAGTCTTAAATTTAATTTCCGGTAGGTAAGTCTTCAGTACTGAAACATGAATGATAATTTATAAACTTGCTGTTTAATAGATCTGGAAGGTGCTAAACATGGAATTTCTGGAGTTAGTGTCCATTTAAATTAATAGTGTTAATATTAAAGACTAGAATATATGAAATCTTAAGAAGAAAAGTTTAAGGAAGTTTAGCTTCTCTGAAACTGTTGCTCTCTTTTTATCTTTGGGGTTTTTTATGTAGCTGTTCAGGACCAGAAAGGCCCTTGTGATTATAAAGAGTTGGATGGGGATTTTTGCCCACGCAAGTTTTAGAATCTGTTTCTTGCTGCTTCCATCTCATCCTGTGAGGATGGAGGTTTGGGAACAAGCCATGTCACATTTATCCCTGTAGTTATTCAGATTTGGTAACCTGAGTATCTCCGTCCACAGAAAAACCCTGCTGTCTTTGAATTACTTGTTTGCTGTAATATAAATGTTACAGCAAAATCCTCTCTGAGAGAGGAGGGATGGTCTCCAGTTTTTGGGCTTTGGTTCTGGATCACTTCCAGTCATTGGTCACATGTGAACTCAGCACGTAAGGCACAGGGAAATGGTAGTTTCATTCAGCATCAGAGCACCTGAGAAGCAGTAGCTGTTCCATTCACTGTATGTCTGTTATTGCTTTAGTTGAGGTTTTCTGGCCTGGTTTCAGCTGGGATAGAGTTAATTTCTTCTCTGTAGGTGGTACAGCGCTGTGTTTTGGATTCAGTGTAGGAATATGGCTGATAGCACACTGATGTTTTGGCTGTGGCTAAGTTGTGTTTATCCTAAGTTAAGGACTCTTGTGTCTCATGCTCTGCTACTGAGGAGGTACACAAAAACCCCCAAAATAACTGTGAGGGAGCATAGCCAGGACAGGTGACCCAAACTGGCCAAAGGGATATACCAAACCACAGAATGTCATGCCCAGTATATAAACAGGGGGGGTTGCCCAGAAAGGGGCTGATGGGTGTTTGGGGTTGGGGTCTTGCCTTGGGCAGCAGGTGGTGAGCAACTGTATTGTGCATCACTTGTTTTTTCCTTTTTATTATCATTATTATTATATTTTACTTTGCTTCAATTATTGAACTGTTCTTACCTCAACCTGCAATTTTTACTTTTGATTTTCCTCCCCATTCTACTGGGGTGGGGAGTTGGGGTGAGTGAGCAGATTCGTGGTGCTGAGTTGCCAGCTGGGCTTAAACCATGGCAGTCTCTTTGAAAGCTGTTCCATGCCCTTTTTTTTCATACTTACTAATTCTTTTCTAGGCTTTCCAGGAGTTATATTTAAAGTGTGTGTGTATGTGTGTAGTTCAGTGTAATCATGCACATCTTCATGGGAATTGAACATACAAGCATCCAGATGCTTCCAAATAAGGGTTTTGTTTCCACACTTAGTTTTTTATGTTTTTTTTCCTAGTTGGTTACCCTTTATTTAAAATCTCAATGTCTTTTTTGTTGTTCTTTTTGATAGTTACAGTGAATATAGTTTGTGGTTTCCTGGGGCTGACAGATATTTTTTGTAGAATAAAATGAGCTAGAAAGTTCAGTGACAATAATGACAGAGAGTCATGATGTACTGCTGACAAACTGGGCTAATTCCTTTTATGTAATTTCCTTTGCTAATAGAGCAGAATACAATATTTCTGTCCTCTGAATTGTATTGTCCTGCAACCTCCAATGTAAGAATTGAGAGAACTAATAGTCTTCAGTGGAAGTAAGAAGTTACTCTTAAATGGTCATGAACATCAAATCACAC
This sequence comes from Empidonax traillii, assembly GCF_003031625.1. Taxonomy (NCBI): domain Eukaryota; kingdom Metazoa; phylum Chordata; class Aves; order Passeriformes; family Tyrannidae; genus Empidonax; species Empidonax traillii. The sequence continues at coordinate 43,645 of NW_020955798.1, forward strand.
ACTGATTGTTTTAATAAGAGTCAAACTTTTTTAAAAAACTGTTATTAAACATATTTTGCAGTTCTTTCTTGGTGATTGACCTTGTGGTGCAGGGCAAGATGTTTTCTGTTGTCATATGTTAATGTTCTTGACTTTTTAAAGTGTCGTGTTTTTCACTGTTACATTAGTTTCTTGTCAATATTCACTTTTCATGACTGTTGCTCAGTGGGTAAATTACATCGGTTGTGAATGTGTATTTCGGTTTCTGGAATCAATCATGTTTATTTTGTCCCAGCCTTGGTTATTAGCTTTGGCTGGAGGAGGAAAGGTAGGTATTTCCTAAGTTGTAATTTCACTAACCCTGTGCTGAATTTCCTGTAGATGTGTATGTCCACAGTTAATTTTTTTTCCAGTGGAGAGGCAAAAATGAGATAGCGATAAACTGTGAGGTCTTCCAACATTTTACTAAACATAATGTTCTTTGTACTTCAGAATATATTGCTATTCTGTAAACACAGAACTCTACTTCATGTATAATTTGAATAGCATGTTTTCAGACAAGTTCTGCATGTTCCTCAAATGGAAATTGTAGGATAGTTAAAAAAAAGATAAAGCAAGTTCATGTTTTACTATTTCCCATTTAATTTTGCCTTGTACCTTAATATTTTTGTATTTGTATTACACTGTTCAGATTAATGCTCTTGCCTCTTTTCCAACAGCTTTCTCTTTACATGGATAAGTTTGAAGAATTCCAGACCACCATGGCAAAAAGTAATGAACTCTTTACAACTTTCAGGCAAGAAATGGAGAAGGTATGTATAGAATTACCTATGAAAATTAATACAAAAATAGAGAAGTAATATAGAAATATTATAAAAAGTAATACAGAGATGCATGCTGTTAGTGAGTTGCATTTTTTATTTTGTTTGGATTATTTTGACATTTAATTTGGATAATAAGAGGTCATAAGAATTTGTCATATTATGGAGAAAATGTAAATTTTTCTAGTTTTTTACCTACTTGCATAATATCTAAATCCTAATTTCAGTGTTTTACCAAATAATACTTCTCGTTCTCTTGGCTGTGCTTATATTTTAAAACTTCTTTTCCTGGAGCTTTTTATTACTTGTACTTAAAAGTTGCTAGTCTGTTTCTTTTAAGACTCAATCTTGTTTTCTTTGAATGCAGAATCTGTATTAGTGGGGTTGATTTTATGCAGAAACACTTTTCCAAATTAACTTATTCAAATTGGACTTGGAAAATAACGCTTAAAAGACAAATTACTCATGTAAAACCACCTACGTTGCAACACAAGCCACAAAATTAAATGTTTTATTTATCTTTTGTAGATGACAAAGAAGATTAAGAAACTGGAAAAGGAAACCGTTGTGTGGCGTACAAAATGGGAAAACAACAACAAGGCTCTTCTGCAAATGGCTGAAGAGGTAATTATCTTCTAAGCAGCAGTATGGCTGAGCCCTAGAGAACTTCATACAGTTTTTCAGTTTTAGAGAACAGTAGCCTCTTCTTGGATTGTTGGCCTTAATGTTTTTTGTTGTATAAGATACTGTTGTCCTCAGGCATGGAAAATGGAAGGCTGCTATGTAAATCTAAAACGATGGCACAAAAAAAATTCAGCCTCACCTTTGCTTACTGTTTCCTTGGTGGGATAATGTGTATGAAATCACAGGAGCTGAAGGAATTGAATGAATTTTAATATTCTGAGCAAAGTTCAACCAGTGCTGCAGTAAAAATCTGTTTTAAACATGCAAGACTGACATGAAGGAAGTAACCCATGTGTAAGGGATCAGTTGCTTTCTTGCACTGCTGCTGCTTTTGAGGTCATGAGATGCCATTACTTGTATTCTGGCGAGAGTGGTGCTGTTCAGCTGTGCCTGCCCTGTCTAAGGCCCAGTTCAGGTGTGTGAGGTGTGATGCTGCCAAACCATGCTGGGTTGTGTAGGTTCTGCTTATAGCACTGCTTATCTTTTTGTTCTTACAAGGAACTAGGTAATAGAGCTAGGAGTATGGTACCTCCTGACTTGGATTCTGCTGCTGAATTGCTGATTTCCTACTTCTATGCACTTCTCCTCCCTGTAGTTACCATTATCTGGGTTGTAATTTACTGCTTTATGGGATAAATTTGAAAATATCAGGGTCCTGGTTGATGCCCAGCCCTTACATAGTATTAAATAGTTATGTAGGCCTCGTAGCTTGTTTTTAAAGGTGTCCATTTCCACTCCAGCTCAGACAAACCATCTGAAGTGTAGTTAGGTGAAGTATTTGGAGGAAATTTGGTCTAGTTCAGCTGGAATTTGACCTACTGGAGCAATTAAGACTTAATATTTGGGATTAAATAGTGGGGATTCTTTTCATTAGTTTAGGAAAAAAAACCAGTTGTATCACAGAGCTTTTATTTCTTTTGTTCTTCAGAAAACAGTAAGAGATAAAGAATACAAAGGCTTTCAAATAAAACTGGAGCGTTTGGAGAAGCTATGCAGGGCCCTTCAGACAGAAAGGAATGAGCTGAATGAGAAGGTGGAGGTGCTCAAGGAGCAGGTTTCTCTTAGAGAAGCAGATGTGGATCTAGCTGTGCAGGTGTTGCAGTCCTGCACACTCAACTCCCACGAGGAGCTGGGAACTCCCATTGACACGGAACCAGGAATCCAACCCGATGCGGAATCACGTGCGGCAAATAGCTCGGAAAAGACTGTCTCGACGAGTCCTGTTCCTGGCACTGAATCTGTAGACTAAAATGAAGTGTAAACACTGTATTGAGAGATATATTTTGTGTATAACTTTCTCTGTTGGTGGTAACTATTTGGTTTTGTGGTGAAAATTTTCTTACTTTTTCTACCATATCTGTATTTTCTTAGAACTACTGGACTTATGTGGTACAGGAAGCTGCATAGCAGCTTTAAATAGCTTAAACTATAAATTTTCCACAACTGTGTTGCACATCTGCCTCATTTTTTAAAAGAAAATATTTTTCCGTAAAAGGATGCATGTGAGTTTCCTCCCCACAACACAAATCACTGTCATGGAAGACTATGTACAGATACAACATCGTTTGGGGAAAATGGTGACAGCAGGTCACTTTTTTATTTTAAAGAACAGCACTCTGATTTTACCACTCAGTATACTAAAGATTACCAATTTTTCCAGTAAATTTATCTACTAAGGATGTTTAATGGCCAGTAAAAAAATGTCAGCTTTTCCCCTTAGTATGTTTCCATATAAATGAATGAGAAAGTAAAGGTCCAGAATATAGTAAAAGATATGTGTAAAGGGTTTTATGTCCTTTTGAAAAACACAGCTTTGAAATCCATTAATTTGCAGCTGGTGAAACAGGGTGTACAGCTTTTTGCAGACGTCTCAGGGTTGTGTCATAAAGGTTTGTTTGGACTGTTTGCCCTACCTGTGAAAATGTTAAATATAAATGTGTGAGAAAATGTACAGCAATGTTACCGAGGGGGATTTTGCAGCTGTGGAGCCTATTGCACGGGTGTTGGTCACATTCTTCTCTCTTATCTGTAGTGTGTCCACCACGTGGTTATCCTGACTAGGAAGATCCATTACTGTCTAAGCAAATATCTGGATTGTTTGGAGGGCTGGAAAATAGACACTCACTGCTGGAGGTGTGGAAGATGGGAGTCTGGCAAATAGGCTTTCTCTAATAGCTGGATCGTGACAAATATACATTAGGTGTTAGTCAAGCGTATTTGTGTTATAGTTGAACATGAAAATTGACGTACCTTTCCTGAAGTACAGTGTGGAACTTCCTGCTCATTCAACCCCAAAGCTGCACCAGTTGGCAGAGTGCCTTCCCAGTCAGGTTATCTGGTAAAGATGGTACTTCACATTCTTACACTAACACGCCGCAAGCAAAGCTTCCTTGTTAACCTTAAACCATATTGTATTTTCCTAGAAAATTTGATACCCTCATTATGACTTCTTCTGAAAGAAACTAGGACCAACACTTACTTTTTGGCAAGGCAATGTGTGATATAACTACAAGCTACCCTTAACTTTAATTCCCGTGTTTTTACTTTCTAGTTTTGGTTGCTGTCATTTTAAGAAATACGAACATGTATAGCCTTTTCTGGTACTTAAAGTTCTTTGCACTTACTTGGGAGGGAATTTCTGAATCAAGCACATCTCAACAAGCTTCCCACCCCAATGCCCTTGACAGTTCAGTGGCTAAATTACTTGAATGTTCAGGCTGCACTGAGCTCCTGATCCTTTTCCTGTAGTAATGTAAGTTGCAATAATGTAGCTGTCTTTGAGAGAGGGTAAGGTTATAAATGTGTTTTAGCTCATACCACTAAGAGGAACTGTGCAAAACTGACATTTCTGAAATGAAGCAAATGGGAAGCTGGCCATCTTTCTCCTAAATTTGTGTGGGTTTGGTGCTTGTGATCCAAGCACAATGCAGGAATGAAAAGAAGGTCGCAATGAGCAGTCAGTCAGGTTAGACTCAGAGCTTTGAAATGTCGATCATGCTAACTGTATGGCATAAAAAATAACTGGAAAGAAATATTTCAGATGTGCTGTTCAAATTACGTGCTTTATGGGATCAAGCTTGAAAAAATAGTTGTTCTGAGAACTGGCTTTCAGCTAACACTAAGCATGAAGTAATTTTCCTGAGGAAAGGTGAAAAACTTTGTATCTGATGCATCATACCATTGGCAAGGTAGGACATGCAGTTTTCTATTTTTACAATTTATTATTTGGACATTTATATCCTGAACAATTCTTTTTATAGTGCTTGTTCTATGTGGAGGCAAGAATGAATTTTTGGTCCCTGCTGCAAGAATATCTTAAAGGGCTTTAAGAGAAATGACAGATGTATAGAACAGCAATACAAATATATTTGTTACTGACTAAACATGTAAATGAAACAGAACGCCCCAAGGGAAAATCTTATAAAACGGAGATCTCCTTTCTCTTTCCTACCCTCACATACCCATGTCATAGCAACTTATCTGGCCAAAGCAAGCTGTACTTTGCTTCCTGAAACCAGTCAGTAGAGTTTCATTGCTTAAAAAGTGTTCTTTAAAAAAAAAAAAAAAAAAACAAACAAACTTGATGTAAGGGATAAGCTCCGCACTGTCACTGATCTGCCATACTGCAGGCTATTGCACTGCCAGGCTGCAGCCAGATGGGCTCCAGTAGGGTTTTTAAGTAAACTTGTATTACTGCCTTTCTCCCACTACTACAAACTGTTTAACTTGGGATGTAAACTGATGTAGCCTGAGATGAGTGTATCTAATTATCAAACTCTGGGGCCTGATTGACAAGTTTCACCACGATTAAGCTGCAAAAGCTCAATTGTATGTGATTCAAGACCCAAATATGTTTATACCTACACAAGTAAGTTAGGGCTGTATCTCTAATGTTTTGTCCTTCCTTTCATTACACCTGGTTACGTTACAGTTCAATTCTCAGGTGTTGCAGAAAATCTACCTCTTTGGACTGTAGATGGAAATAACTGTGAAAAAAGTGATGCAGAAATCTAGTTTGTGCTAAACACACTGCTTTATTTTTACAACCCATGTCTGCTTTCATGAGGAAAAATGATAAATGAACAGGCAGTCTTTGTTTTGCTTTTCAAAAACATTTTGTAGAGATTTTTCACTAATGTGAATCTGAAATTTTATCTACTCGATTCTGTATAGATTAAGTAAATAAGTATGCTTAATATACTGGACTCTGAGTTTTTCTTTAACATCATATTCATGTCTTCAATCTGAATCTACTGAAACTGTATTTATTTGAAAAACTAAGAGTGAAAATTAAAGATGTGAAATTTGAGTTCAAGTGTATTGCGTAAGTGAGCTGCCCCTTGAAGGGGCTGTTCCGGGGTTGTGTCAGTGACTTGCACATTTCTGGCAGTAGTTCCTGGCACTGCATGGGCTGAGGGGGAGGTGAGTCCTGTACTCGCCTCACTTTGGCAGTGTCCTAAGGTGAGGGTCAGTCAGACCACAGAGGGCAGAAGCTCTGGCTGGACCTGCACCTGCCTGCTTTGAATTCTGCTTGTGCCTTCTGTCTCCCAGAATTTATCCATCATAGTTCAGTTGGTGCAGTGTGAAAAATATGGGAGTTTATGTTAAAAATCAGTTTTTTCAGTCAATTCATCAAGTGCTCCCAGTTCTGTCATACTGTGTGGGGTGATTTGTAACTGATGTACACTCCCTCACAGTTTCCTAATACTGAAAAGTGTTCTGATTGCCTTTTTTGGCATAACCCCTAATACTTGGCAACTTCCCTAAACTTTGTTTTGTTTTGGAGCTGGTTTTGAGTTCAGTTTTCCTTTGTGTCTGTTTTTTCTAGGTAGCATTTAGAATTGCTCCACAAAAACATACTCTGTCTCTTTGAAGATAGTATTAATTTTTTAATTGAAAAAAACTTGTTAACTTGTTTGAAGATCCCTGTTGGCTTTTTCCTTTTTTAGTCAGGTGCTAAGTGTTTCCTGTTAATGCACATGCACACACACATTGAGCTGTACTTCTCTTGTGTAGATTAGGTCTGAGGGGAGAACCTCTTTCACCAGCTGCATTCTGAGCCCTCCAGCCTAGCTGCCAGGGCATCATCTCCCTGGCAGACAGGCATGTGTTTGATGTACTCAAAGATTTTTGCTTTTAGGCCTTTAGAAAGTTATTCCTCACAGGTACTTCTTGTTTCTTTCTGATTTTGTTTTGTTTTTTATGTTTTATATTAAACTTTTGATAATTCACCTTTTTTCTCTTGTTTAGACATTTCTTCTTGAAGGAAGGCTGTATTTCCTTCTAACAGCCTAACTCAGTCCCATCTAACTGTTATGGATCTTGCTGACTCTGGTACCCATCTAGCCTGAACTTTTAAGTAATTTCAGAATACTGTGCTACCTGTGAAGACTTTAATTTCCTTTAAAACTATTTGTTATCTCTAAGTTTTGAGGTCGCATGTTGTTTTGGATTTCTTGTTCAAACAGGGATCTGGGGTGTGCCTGTCTCATGGACTGCAACAGTCAAAGCAGGCCTTTGTGTGATTCCAGACTATGCCAAGAGCACTGCTCCTACAGCTTTGCTTCAAGAAAGTAACCTCTTAGAGCCTCTATTTTAAATACCCTCTCAATTTAAATAACCTGTTATATCTGGTGGTATTTGTTCAAGCTGAGGAGATGAAGTCACTCATTGTTAAACTTTATTTAACTACATCGATTTGACAGATACTCCATACTGGTGTAGTTTACTGTCACTTCCACTGAATTTATGTCCTGGTGTTAAGGGTCAAAATAGCTACCTCAGTTCTGCCAAGTCCAAGGTAACATACTGGTATTTAACCCTTGTAATATGCTGGAGTTGTTTGGTTGGTTTCCCCACGCACACACTTATATTCATATAAAACCATTTGATTTTGGTCATGTCTGTTTCATAAATCCTGCTCATCAGAGCTTTTGCTGCCTTTGATTGCACATCTGCTGTTCTCTGCCACTGGTTACTGACTCTTCTAACCCTTTTCTCCAGGATATGGATTTTGTCCATGTTTGATGTTTTAAAGTAAAGATCCAAAAGGGGATGAATAGTTGAACAGTATAGTTGAATAGCATGCATGTTTGACTATCTGGGTTGGAAATTCACAGGACAGAAGCTGATGTTGGGAGAGGTGTCTATGAGGAACCTACCACACTGAACTTCCCAGTGGCTGAGGAGCAACAGGTCAGACTGGGTGTTGACTTAAATACTTGTTCCTTATAGAGAGTTTACACAGCTTTGTTCAGCTGTTTCAGTGCTGAAATGAAAAGGCATCGTGTGCACACAGATAATAATAATGAAGTATAGTATGGGTAACAGGATAAACCACGTAGAAACAGTTAATGCTCTCAAGGGTCTTGCATGCTACAAAAGCAAATGCAGTTCTTCATACAAGTAAAGGAAAAGCACTGGAATGCTTTTTGTCACACTGAAGCAAAATGCAGGAATGTTCTTAAAGTGGAAACAAAAATTTGTGATGAACACTAGTAACAGCCCTTGGCTTTATTAGCAATAAAAGACCAGTCTGCCACAGTGTGAGAGTGCTGCTCTCCAGAAGGGCTGCTGTGGTCTGATGGGAGAGCGTGGCTGAAGATTTTTATCATTCAACTTCCAGAAAAACACATCTGTTGAAATAAAATACCAGGTTTAAAATGTAGTTTATGGTTTCACTGTCATTCATGTTGTATTTCAGTACAAAGATGAAAGAATTCAGATTTCCTTGGTGCAGGCTGAAAATCTTGGAGAGAAAAAATACCCTTTATGCTGAAAAAGTGCATCTAATACATATGTGATGAGAACAAGTGAGGAAGTCACCCTAAATTGGCAGGTTTTTTCACTTTAAATTACCTTCAGTAGTTTTTTGTTATAACCATTCTTCTGGAAAGAGCCCAAACAAAAAAGGTAGGTCTCAAAACTCCTGTACACTGTTCCCTTGAAAAGAAAGGCCAGTGGATTAAAAGCCTGATGCTGTTTCCTCTCCCAGCACGTACCAACCTGCAGGAATAACACATTGAATTAAGTATGCTCCATAAGTACTGTGTAAGCACACCTAAAGTAACTGTTGACTAATCCTATAAATAAATATCTTGCTGGAGGTGTTCAGGTTGACTGTTTTATTTTTTTTTAAACTTCAGTTTCCATTATATTAACTACTACTGAACAGCAGTTCATAAGGAGTTATCTACTTTCTTTGGAGGTACCAGTTTTTAAAATCAAAATCTCAGCCAAATAGCCTTAAATATAATGATCTTCCAGCATTTCACAAGTATGCTACTCAGGCAATAAAAAAAAAAGTATTTAAAAATGATTTGCAAATTAAAAAACATACTGGTTCCAGCAACACATTCTCACTCAGTAACAAACAAAAAGCTTTAAGCCAACAAGATATAGGCTCTCCTAATTAAATACTAGCTGTGAGACTGAGCTGTCCTAGAACTGCCTAAAAAAGGCAGCTGTGAAGTTGCTGCTACTGAAGGGGAAGCTGTGTGTTTACACAGGTCTTCAGAAAGACAATTCAGACTCAAGGAAAATAAAGCAGTGCAGAAGTTGTATTTACTGCAGCACTTTAAACTACATGTACAGTTAATGAAATTGTGTTCTTATTTTGTTCCATAATAAATTATCCATCCTGCTGCCTTTTGGCTGTAAGAGAGCAGGTACTGGCTGCATCCCTAGGCCCAAGCTCCTCCGTGCTCTATGGGGAAGCAGCAGGGCTTTGTGGGACATTCAAGGTACCACGAGTGAGTGACCCATAGAGCTCCACATCTGAGCTCCTGGTGTTTCAGTAAAGAAACAAGAACACCAACAAACTTTTCACAGCGCCAGTGTCAAAGAGAGACTTTTCACAAGGGCATAGAGTGACAGGACAAGGTATAATGACTTTAAACCCCACAAATGTAGGTTTAGGCGGGGTGAGTGGCAAACCAAACCCATATTTAGAGAATGCATTAATTTCCACTTCCTGTGTATGGCATCTTAGTGTTTTTACACCCAAGAACACCAGCTGAATCAAAGCATGGTTAATTAAGTAGTGGCCATAGTGTCCTTTGGCAGGTTTGACCTTTCATGCTGTTTAGCACATTCTGTCCAGCAGCCACCTTCCTGCTGAAATCCAACAGCATCTCAACTTTTCCAGGGCAATATTCAAGTTCTTTTGGACCTATGTGCATCCCTTCAATAGGAATTTCTTAAAAAATATATGGAGAGGCACAAGTCTATGCATGGTGACTCAGTGCCTACAAAGCAGGGGGGTCCTGGTAACAGCAGGCAGAGAATTTAAAATATGTAGCATAAGAAAAGCAATGAGAAAGAAAAGCAATGAGAAGAACACTGCAAGTAGTACACTCCACCTTCCCACTCCTGTTCAGTTAGTGAGGCAGTAAGAAGACTTGAGTGAACAACCCCAACCACAACAGACACACAACACTGGAATCACCAATTCTAGGGATGAGCTGAGCTGATGTGCTGGTGCCAAGCAGCCAGTAGGTCTCCTTTAAGTCAGCACTAACAAATACCAGCAGCAGAAGGGGTTGCATAAGAGGCTACTGCTCTATCTGTACCAGGAGGAGCCACCAATGTGCTCTCTGGTAAGCACTTTTTTTTTTCCAGTAAGTCAGGTCTTTGACATCTTCATTTCCTACTTTTCAAGAGCAGCATGTGTCAGAATGACTGTCAAAGGCATATAGGGCCTGATCAAAAATCATCTCTGAATTCAGCATGTTTAATGCTTATCAGTTGCTGTCACTTGCATTTCCCAGGAGGGTGGGGGAGAGAATAAGAAGAAAATCTCACGGGTACAGATGGAAGACAGTTTCATAGGTGGGTGAGCAGGGAGGGAAACCACTTGCCACCTCCCAGAAAAAGGCCGAGGCCTTGCCAGCATCCAAGCAATGGCCACCACTAAAGCTTTTCATTTAATTAAGGCCTGTCTTAAGTAACTAAGAGCTTTAATTTAAACTCCAGTTAGACACGGACTTAGATTTGTCTGACAGCTCCCAAAGTAATCCCTAACTTCTCTCTAGATCCACGATAAATATGGAGTAATTTTACTTCTACACAGTCCAAAGTCTCCACCTTTTCAGTCAGCCAGAGGTTTAGAAGCAAACTATGTTTGTCTCATATTTGTTCAGATATTAATGTATTTTAGACACCTGCCCAATTGCCTCACTTAATCAAAAAAAAATGCTACAGGAGAGCTCTAACCAAATACAGGTGACACCAACTCACTGAGAGGTCACTGGCACCTTAGCATTTATGAGAAGAAAATATTAAGGGGCAGTGCTTCCACCACCACTCAGAAAAACCCCACAACACGCACGCAGACAAAACCCACCAAAATACTAAGAAAAAACAATAAAACCAAACCCTTAACCACCCAAACCTAAAGAAGTTACTTGCCTCTGTTCAAGATTTATATTTGAACTTCACAGATTTACTAGACATCCCCATGGATCCCCCAAACCTCTTCCTATACCCATTCTCTTTGTGAAGGAGTCAAATTTCCTATCCAATTTTTTTTTTTTTTTTTTTTTTTTTTTTTTTTTTTTTTTTTTTTTTTTTTTTTTTTTATTTTTNCTGTTCCCTTGAAAAGAAAGGCCAGTGGATTAAAAGCCTGATGCTGTTTCCTCTCCCAGCACGTACCAACCTGCAGGAATAACACATTGAATTAAGTATGCTCCATAAGTACTGTGTAAGCACACCTAAAGTAACTGTTGACTAATCCTATAAATAAATATCTTGCTGGAGGTGTTCAGGTTGACTGTTTTATTTTTTTTTAAACTTCAATTTCCATTATATTAACTACTACTGAACAGCAGTTCATAAGGAGTTATCTACTTTCTTTGGAGGTACCAGTTTTTAAAATCAAAATCTCAGCCAAATAGCCTTAAATATAATGATCTTCCAGCATTTCACAAGTATGCTACTCAGGCAATAAAAAAAAAGTATATAAAAAAATTATTTGCAAATTAAAAAACATACTGGTTCCAGCAACACATTCTCACTCAGTAACAAACAAAAAGCTTTAAGCCAACAAGATATAGGCTCTCCTAATTAAATACTAGCTGTGAGACTGAGCTGTCCTAGAACTGCCTAAAAAAGGCGGCTGTGAAGTTGCTGCTACTGCAGGAAGCTGTGTGTTTACACAGGTCTTCAGAAAGACAATTCAGACTCAAGGAAAATAAAGCAGTGCAGAAGTTGTATTTACTGCAGCACTTTAAACTACATGTACAGTTAATGAAATTGTGTTCTTATTTTGTTCCATAATAAATTATCCATCCTGCTGCCTTTTGGCTGTAAGAGAGCAGGTACTGGCTGCATCCCTAGGCCCAAGCTCCTCCGTGCTCTATGGGGAAGCAGCAGGGCTTTGTGGGACATTCAAGGTACCACGAGTGAGTGACCTATAGAGCTCCACATCTGAGCTCCTGGTGTTTCAGTCAACAAACTTTTCACAGCACCAGTGTCAAAGAGAGACTTTTCACAAGGGCATAGAGTGACAGGACAAGGTATAATGACTTTAAACCCCACAAATGTAGGTTTAGGCGGGGTGAGTGGCAAACCAAACCCATATTTAGAGAATGCATTAATTTCCACTTCCTGTGTATGGCATCTTAGTGTTTTTACACCCAAGAACACCAGCTGAATCAAAGCATGGTTAATTAAGTAGTGGCCATAGTGTTCTTTGGCAGGTTTGACCTTTCATGCTGTTTAGCACATTCTGTCCAGCAGCCACCTTCCTGCTGAAATCCAACAGCATCTCAACTTTTCCAGGGCAATATTCAAGTTCTTTTGGACCTACCTGCATCCCTTCAATAGGAATTTCTTAAAAAATATATGGAGAGGCACAAGTCTATGCATGGTGACTCAGTGTCTACAAAGCAGGGGGGTCCTGGTAACAGCAGGCAGAGAATTTAAAATATGTAGCATAAGAAAAGCAATGAGAAGAACACTGCAAGTAGTACACTCCACCTTCCCACTCCTGTTCAGTTAGTGAGGCAGTAAGAAGACTTGAGTGAACAACCCCAACCACAACAGACACATAACACTGGAGTCACCAATTCTAGGGATGAGCTGAGCTGTATGTGCTGGTGCCAAGCAGCCAGTAGGTCTCCTTTAAGTCAGCACTAACAAATACCAGCAGCAGGAGGGGTTGCATAAGAGGCTACTGCTCTATCTGTACCAGGAGGAGCCACCAATGTGCTCTCTGGGAAGCACTTTTTTTTTTCCAGTAAGTCAGGTCTTTGACATCTTCATTTCCTACTTTTCAAGAGCAGCATGTGTCAGAATGACTGTCAAAGGCATATAGGGCCTGATCAAAAATCATCTCTGAATTCAGCATGTTTAATGCTTATCAGTTGCTGTCACTTGCATTTCCCAGGAGGGTGGGGGAGAGAATAAGAAGAAAATCTCACGGGTACAGATGGAAGACAGTTTCATAGGTGGGTGAGCGGGGAGGGAAACTACTTGCCACCTCCCAGAAAAAGGCCAAGGCCTTGCCAGCATCCAAGCAATGGCCACCACTAAAGCTTTTCATTTTATTAAGGCCTGTCTTAAGTAACTAAGAGCTTTAATTTAAACTCCAGTTAGACACGGACTTAGATTTGTCTGACAGCTCCCAAAGTAATCCCTAACTTCTCTCTAGATCCACGATAAATATGGAGTAATTTTACTTCTACACAGTCCAAAGTCTCCACCTTTTCAGTCAGCCAGAGGTTTAGAAGCAAACTGTATGTTTGTCTCATATTTGTTCAGATACTAATGTATTTTAGACACCTGCCCAATTGCCTCACTTAATCAAAAAAAAATGCTACAGGAGAGCTCTAACCAAATACAGGTGACAGCAACTCACTGAGAGGTCACTGGCACCTTAGCATTTATGAGAAGAAAATATTAAAGGGCTGTGCTTCCACCACCACTCAGAAAAACCCCACAACACGCACGCAGACAAAACCCACCAAAATACTAAGAAAAAACAACAAAACCAAACCCCTAACCACCCAAACCTAAAGAAGTTACTTGCCTCTGTTCAAGATTTATATTTGAACTTCACAGATTTACTAGACATCCCCATGGATCCCCCAAACCTCTTCCTATACCCATTCTCTTTGTGAAGGAGTCAAATTTCCTATCAAATTTTTTTTTTTTTTTTTTTCATCAAGACAATTCTCATCATCCCAGACATTTAATTGTAGGGTAAGTTATAAACTAAAAAATACATACCTCTATATCACCACGCAGCAGTTAAATTATATTCAGGCACAAAGGCACTCACGTTATGCCAAACGCACATTAAACACACTGAACTTTTTTTTAACAAATTTTATTTATGCAAAGCCAATCCAAAAGGGGTGTGTAAAAGCAAAAAGCTCTTTTTACATATTAATAAAAAGGGCGCAGGGGTGTACACTTTCTACGTGTGAAGAGTGAGGATTTGACTGTCTTATTTACAGGAACCCACTAAGTTTGTTTAAAAATATAGATGTACTCATTAAGTCATTCTTATTTTCTCTAAAGCTATTTGATGTACAGTATACAACAGCTCCAAGTGCCCAAATGACCAAGGGTATCCCATGACAATTTGACTATACAAGCTTTTTGTGCCCAATTAAGAATATTCTTGCTTTGATGTAATGCTTCTGCCCAGTGCTTGTTTGTTTTATTTGGTTTTAGTTTCATTTTTTCTTAGGGGCTTTGTTTTATGCATACAGTAGTTGAATTATATTTACTATGTCATTCCCAGTAGTTCCTTGAGGAAGAAAAGTTATATTCCTTGACCCTCCAGTTCAGCTGCTGCTATATCTGGTTCTTCATCATTGTAAATGTTCTCTGCCTGAAGACACAAAACATTACATGACAAGTAGTAGACACAATCGTTTTTAAACAATCTTCTACACTTCATATAGAAAAAGTTTTGGTAATACCAAGGTGGCACAGACATCATCCCCCTCCTTGAAGGGACCTTCTCCCTGCCTTTTCTTGAAGGGCAGACAAATTCAGGGATGCGCACACACTGGCTACATTTTGGCAGTTGCCTTCTTGCCCTGTTCTATTTCAGCAGCATAAGCATTGCCATTTAACCACTAGCCTTACGATGAACATTTTATTTGGAATTATTTCAACCTCAGCCTGAACACACAAAACAAGAGCAGATATTAAAAAGACAGAAGCCTGACTTGTGACACACATTTCAGTCCACTACAGTTTTTTAAGCTTAATTTATTCCCAAATCACTTCACTACCCATTTGTAAGATAGCTGATCAATCTCCTATAATGTAAAGTAATATGAACTAATGGGTGAGTTAAAAGACATCTTGCTTCACAGCCAACATATGGGGGAGAGAGGGAAAAAGGAAGTCTTGGCTAATATTGCCTATAAGTTTGCAACTGCCACATTTATTCTTAATATTAACTAGTACCTAAGACTTGGACTCAAGAATTAACTAGCAGTTGCATTTATTCAAGTTGTTTTAGTCTTGGTTTTCTTTTTAAAGTGTTGCACTGTTTGACTAGAGAGTAACAGAGGACAGACTGCTTTCAGTCCTTGAAGGCACAAGCTGCCCTAAGAAAAAGCTTTTCAGTTTCATTTATGCAACAAGTTTCAGAGCAACTCAAGAGCTGTTGTGACACTCACCATTTGCCATATCTGCATTATGTTGTCCTCTGATACAGAACAGATTACCCAAGGCTCATTAGGATTCCAACTGAAGTCTGAAATTTTGGCAGTGTGTCCTCCATGAATAAACTGTTAAAAAATACCCACAAGCTTCAGAAAGCCATTTCAGCTCTAGAGAAATCTGTTAAAATGCAAGATTCTGAAGTTAAATTCATCATGCTAATGACTACACACAGAAAACACTTGCTACTAGAGGTTCATAATACAGACATAAGGAAGGTGTGTGTGAAACCACTTCCCATTCATTGCTTATGGACACAAATGCAGTTGCTGAGAGAGCATTTGAGACAACATTTTGTATTATTATAGCAACAACTGACATCATCAAAACAGTGCCTCTTCACACAAGGTTGGGCTGTGAAATCCAGCCACATTTTCTACTGATTACCTCTAAGACCACTTCCATAGTTATACAGGAAATGGAGAAACCTTCAGAATTGAACAGAGGAAGCCTACAGCAAGTTAGAGCAATGAATTGGAAACAAGGGAGGTAAAAAGATTTATGAACTGCTGCAGTTTTAGCAGCACAGTGACAGGGCATCACACTGCCACACAACATGTCAGCGCACTGAAACCTGAACAAAAGTGTACCAGCAGCTCAGGAGGCCCATCTTCTGCATCCTCTGCCGACTGCTCTTCTCCGATTTTACTGTAAGAAAGTAATTCATACTTTTTGTTAATAACAAACGCGTTCTATATCTGCTTAACTGAACAGTTCCTGGCCTTAGTTTCCAGTATTTGCTATTGGTTTTCCTCAGTGTGAAATAACTATAAGCCTCAGGTATAAAACATCAACTGTTTTGCAATGTCATTACTGAAATGGAATCTTAACTTGTGAAGGCAGAAATCACTTATTACTAGCAATTCTATTAGCAAGAAATCCTGATGGAGAAGTAACATTAGATGTACTGTGCTGTTTCTAATTATACATGAAAGACGAGGCCTGAGGTAGGCAAGCAAGCAGGGCTAGAGAACAGCACAAATCAAGTCTGCCAAATAATGCAGGCCTTCAGCCCTTTTTTTTTTGCCATCTGCTCATATATACTAACAGAAAAAAAAATGCTCTTCACCTTAAGTCCCATACATTAAGCCGACGATCAGTACCACTTGAAGCAAGAATTGTTTCATTATGAGGAGACCAGTGAACCTATTGAAAGAAAACAACTTAAGAGAAACAGCTACTGATTTCTAAACCATAACCTGAATAACCAGCACCCTGTCCACTAATTTTCAACAACTATACTCCATAAGTCAGTTTCTTCCAGCACAAAGGATATCCAATATCTCAAATAGACTGCTTTCAAGTCTTATTCTCAAACTGAAAAGACATAATTTCACTGTTACAGATTTACCACATTTTATGAAATGTCTAAAAAGTCACTGTTACTTGCATCTAACTACAGAGTTCACAAAATTAGGTTTGAACCCAAGTCCTCTCTATAGCACATCATTTTAGAGAAACCTTCTACCTGTACTGAAGGTACTTGCAAATGCCCAGAATTTTTTTAGCAGTAAGTTGTTGACTACTTGCCTCAAAGTCAAGTGGGGAAAGTGAGAAAGAAACTATGTGGTACTGTCTGTAATTGTTAAACATAAAATAGGGAATTTTGGTTCAACAGACTTATTTGTGTTACAAGAACACAAATCTTCATGTTCTTCTCCAAGTCAGTACTCTTCTCATTTTTTTTTACAGGTTGTGAGATGTTTACCCACCTGAAAAATCTCATCTTTATGAGACTCAAAAGAATGGAGTTTCAGCTTCAAATTTCGAAGATCCCATAGAGCCACCGTCTGGCAGACAGAAGTAACAAGAAATTGTTTTTATTATAACAGCTTTCATCTAGAATACTTCACAATGTAAAGTGTACATGAGTAAAAACCTTGTCAGCAGAACCAGTTGCCAGAATGAACTCGCTGTAAGGATTGAAGGACAGACAGTTGACCTCAGCTGTATGAGCATCTATGGAGTGACTTGGCTTGGATGTGGCATTAGATCTTGTGTCCCAGCTGTTGCAATGGAGGGTTTGGGGAAGGGTTAGGGGCAAGGAGGAAAGAGGGAGAGCAAACAAACAAAAGTTTTTACAGAAGGTTCTTTTTCATTACACATTAGTTTAAGAAGACAACATTATTACTAAACCCAACTCTGAAGCTACATTTTTCATTCCAAAATCTTCCGTATTTTGTGCCTATTGTACATGAGCAGCTCACACCAGGAAGCTGACATAGATATTAGTTACATCTTCTTTTCAAATTATGTGAGCACATTAAATAGCGTGTAGATTTCAGTGATTCTGCAACATTACTGTAGTTAATTGCCTAAAAGAGCTACATGAAATTATTCCAAAATTCTTTTTTTTCTTTTTTAATCCAAGTACTCTGTACTAGGTCCACTAGCAGCACTCAGCAGGCACTATGCAGAAACCTCCTAACCCCAACTTACATCATAAGCTTCTGATCATCCGCTACAGATCCAAACAGAGATTCATGGAGCAGATGCCATGCCACATCTTCTACTACTGCAGAGTGCCCAGTAAAGATGGCTTTTGCATCCACAATCTTGCCTTCTTTTGGTCCAGCACTTATATCCCATAAACACACTGTCTGTAAATAGGTTACATTCTATTGAAATGCAGACTCTGACTCTATTATCTTTCAGACAAATATTAATCACACTCTACATACAAGCAGAGAGATAAATTGAAGCTAAGTTATCAGTTAGTTTTCTGTAAGTTTGAGGCCCAAGGATTACTTGTAAGGTCACAAAAATAATACACAGTTTTAAAGTCCACAAAGAAATTTATAAGCAATTAGTTCAATCAATCCTTGAGAGTCTTACTAAACCCAGTTTAAGGGGCTTCTTCCAGCAGACAACTATAAAAACATTCTGTTCTTACTCCATCAAGAACCTTAAAAAGAACATGTCAATTACAGCCTGAAGCCAACTGACAGCCTTTAGAAATATAATTACAATATGTGAGAACTTTCTCACATAACAATACACAGCTGCACTAAGCTAGATTTTTTTCTAATTATCTATTAAATCATAAATTACGAGGACTTAGGGTTCTTTAAATGGGGGAAAAGATGTGGTTTTTACATGATCATCGGATGCACTGAGAAGATGTCCACTCAAATTTGAGTTCCACGATAAGCCATAGCCTTCCTTCTGGTGCCCTCTTAATCTAAGGTCAGGATTACACTCTCCACTTGGGTCTGAAAGAGAGAAAATTCCTTCCATTTAGCATCACCTTGCACATCAGTCCAAAGGAGTATCATTATCACCCAAGAACTTTGTTTCTGTTGCAATAACTATATTTTATACTTGAACCTCTTTGGAGGTTCTGCTACTTGTATCAACATTCTCTTATAATATTGAGGATAACTAGACAGTTAAAGTCATTGAAGATATGGGCCTTCTCATTCAGATTTCAGAACCCATCAACCATCCTCCCGATCACAGTTAAACACAAGCTTAGCCCTCGATAACAAGAGGCATTTTGATTAACTTTGAGGAGCCTAACCCACCTGGTTTTGAAGGATGTTTAGTGTAGTCAAATACCAGCACATCGGCAGACGGTGTTTTTGTCGCAATTATGCAGGGATTCTGCGGCATGTAACGAGCACGGTTCACTTCACCTTCATGGTTAATTTTAATCTCCATTTCTATTTTGCCAGTCACAGATCCAAAGCCACCAAACTCTACATTTGTCAGAAAATGTTAGTTTATCACATCAATTATTTTAGACTCTCGAAGCAGCATTTCACAGCATCTTCCCCACTCCAAGAAACAGTGGTAAGCATCCTATCAAATAAAAGAAAGACTAGGACAGGTTCACATCATGTGACACACTTCTGATATTTGGAATCCTCTTTCAGGGCATTTGAGGTAGACATGTATCAGTTTTCACAACTGATAGAGCTGGTAGAAATTCTAGTAGGGATTGTGTATCATAATGTTACCTGAGTTCTTCTGAAACAAAGTTTCCTCTTTTAGTCACAGTTAATGATCAGAATTAGTGTGGACTCGTAAGGATGCATCCGTCCACTTTATTATTTAGCGGAGAGTTAGAATATCATTATGAGAACAACTAGCAATGATATTGCTAAAACAGAATCTAAGAATGTTGCATGCCCACCTCCTTTCTCACTGTCATACTGTGGAGCATCAAACTGATCATCATTGGGAATCTGGACTCTGGCAACAACCAGGTGATTCTGTTCATCGGACGTGTGCGTTCCCAAAACCAGCCAGTGTAGAGCATAGTCCTTCCCTTCTGGCCTGTTTAGAACAATAAATGCATGGAAGAAAATGATGTGCTCAGTTCCAGAAGTTTCATAGCTATAGCATCAATAACCCTCAAGATCCATACCTCTTCAGGGAGCTGGAAAAGAGATACTCATGTAAGAAATCCTTCCTATTGTCACAAAGACTTACACAATAAAGCAAACTAGACTCTGATGTGAGCAAGCCAAAGATACAACCAGAAAGGGTAGAGTGACAAAACAAGCCACTAAACATTGTCACTGTGCCTTGAAAGGGACAGTCACAGTTTGCACAGCAGTTAAAGGTAACAACAATACCTACTTGTATCAAATTTTCCTAGCAGTCTCACAGTATTGATTTAGAAAACAATCAGTACTTCTTTTCATAAAACACAAATACTGAGGGGACAAGTAGTAATCTATTTTAGTTACTTCTCTTAGAAGCTTTTACTAGTTATTTTATTTCAGACACTCATTTTTTAATACTGTACAAATCCTAGTTAACTAGAATAAAATTTCTCTTCTGGTGTTTAAATGCAACATTTAATTAAAAATGAAAGGCTGGATGGACAGTGTCATTTATCTCTGAAAGTAAAAATTTGAGCAGTCAAAACCAAGCAACTTCTGCATTCTTGAGAGCAACAAACTAATTAAGTTTCCTGACTCCAAGCATTCAGAAATCGTTTAAGCAATTATAAACCACCATGTTTTATTACTACCAGGCATTACTACACCACTTGCAAGTGTACAGGGGCAAAAATACAAAACAGCACAACAGACACACAATGCTCGTGCACTTACTTGCATCAGGAATAGGTGTCAGGTCATCATGTCAGGTGCCATACAAAGAGGCAGTCCTTGCCTTAAATGGCTTACATATTTTGACACTGGATAATTGGAAATACCAGGTTTTAAACTGAATATTAAGTCAATCTGCAAAATATGAGGCAAGCAGAAGTGTTCCTCATAAGGGCTCCACACCCTCAAATCCCCACTTCATTGTCTTCATGCCACAAAGTTAGCTCACATCTCAACATTGTCTCCAGACATTCTGGTATACCAAACTAAGTGAAACATCACATATATAAGATGGAATTTTATAGAAGAGACCATCCTCTCATAATTGCAATAAGTTTACATATAGGATATTTTAAAACCTACCTGCACCCAGTCTTTGTCCACTACCTCAGTGGAACTCTAAGTGGTTATTGCAACAATTTAAGTTCTATAGTGGGCGGCACATAAACAGATTCTATCCCCATGTTCACAATTCTTTAAGAAATTACCAGTGAGCCTACAATTTTCAGGGGGAGGTGAAAGAATGGGAAACAGTATCCAATGAATCAGGGACAAAACCTGGACATGAAGAACCAGTTTTAGAATAACAGACTAGTCCAGACTTAAAAAGTATCAGAGACAGATACTATGGCTTAAACAGAATAGTAATCTGCAGTACAGGAGGAAAAACGGTCTTCAAGAGCAAGCTAATTTAGGGGATAGATTTCTCTGATCAGAATTAACTACGTATGAGTGCTAGATCTCTTATTTAGCAATAAACTGAGAAAGACTTCTCTGTTCACACCTCACAACACCTTCTGCTAGGCCAAACAAGAGTTCTGTGAAGTATCAACCTGTGACTTTTTTCCTGAATGCTTCTGCATATCCAAGGGGTTTTTTTTAAAGTTGTAAGCAAAATAAAGTGTAACAAGCTCCCACAGAGTAGCCTAACCCAAATTATTCTCGTCTGGCGTGGTTTTTACTCTCAAGTCACTCAGCAGACATGGTTAACAGAAAAGGCGCAGTGGAACAAGGAGCTGCACAGACTCAGCTCCCGCTGAGCCCTGCGCCTTCCTGGCACTGCTCCGACCTCTTTTCCCTTCTCTCACCTGGTCACATCAGGCAACCACTGCACCGTGAGGCTGGGCCACTCCAGGGCGTGTGTCATGACCAGGTCGTACAAGAAGGGGGTGTTTTTCTTCCAGATCTTGTACTCCTCGCTGATGACGCGCTCCTCCACCGTGTCCTCCAGCACTGCGGGAAGGGAAGGGATGAGCTGAGGCAGGGAGAGGGGAGAAGGGGGGCGCCGCCCCGGCCGGGGCCATCCCAAGGCGACGACGGGGCAGGAGCGGGGGTCCTGCAGGGCCCTCGGGGGCGGCCGGCGGCAGGAAAAGTGCAGCCGCTCCACCCCCGCGGAAGCCCCTCGAGAGGAATCCAGGATCGCCCCAGCTCCGCCATCCCCGCACCTTCACAACACCGCCCGGCCGGGGACAGGGACGGGGCAGCAGGGAGGGGGTCTCCTACCGTCCTTGCTCGCCATGACGGGCGAGACCCAGCGCCGCCAAGGCAGCGCAGGAGGAGGCGGGCGGGAAGCGAGCTGAGGGGGCGGGCGGGGAGGGAGCGGAGGAGGCAGAAAGGGAAGGAGCGGAGGAGGAGCCCGGCGGGCGGGAGCGGAGGAACTCCTGCAAACACGGGAGGGAGGGAAGCGGTGGTGCCGCGGGACCGCCCCTGCCCCGCCCCGAGATCCCCGGCCCCGAGCAGGCCCCCGGGCTGGGGCGGAGCGGAGCGGCCGAGGAGGAGCCGAGGAAGGGCCGAGGAGGGGCTGTTGAAGGGCCGAGGAGGGGCCGAGGAAGGGCCGAGGAGGGGCCGTGGAAGGGCCGTGGAAGGGCCGTGGAGGGGCCGAGGAAGGGCCGAGGTGGGGCCGAGGAAGGGCCGAGGTGGGGCCGAGGAAGGGCCGAGGTGGGGCCGAGGAAGGGCCGAGGAGGGGCCGGGCGGGCCGCGGGAAGGCGGAGGCGGCCCGGCCCTGCCGCGCTCTGACCGCGAGGTGGGGCTGTGGGTAAAGCAGCGCCGCCGAGGGCACCTGTGTTAACTACGTCTTAGGTAATAAGCCCTAAATCATATTAAAAACTTAGATATTGGTCCCACTTCGCAACTAGAAATTATGGAATCATTGTTTCATAGAATGGTTGGAAGAGACCTTAAAGATCAGCTCATTTCAACCCTCCTCCCCACCCTGTCATGAGGAGGGAACCTTCCACTAGAGCAGGTATATAAAATGGTTAGAGAGGCCACGGCTGAACAGTTACTGCTTTTCAACAATGGTGCTGAATTAATTTTCTGGAAGAAATGTAGGTTGGAACTATTTTTTAGTTGCAGTTATGGCCTGGAAGGCGCTGAACTGCATTATTGAACCCTCAGACACAGAGTATCAGTCAGTGTTACCAGGGTTTTAAATTCTATTGCTCTCTAACAGGGTCAGTGGTGCTGTCTTGTACTGTGGAGAGTGACACGTCTGAGCAGCCACGTACAAATCAAACATACAAATCAAACATACAGCCTTACCACCATGCCTGCCCAGCCTTGCTGATCTCTCCTTTCAGCTATCACTAGACAGAAGACCAGAGATGTTCAAGGTCAGGCTGGATGGAACTCTGAGCAACTTGGTCTAGTGGGAGTTGTCCATGCCCATGGCAGAGGGGTTGGAACTATATGATCTTTGGGGTCACTTCCAACCCAAATCATTCTATCATTTTCTGATTCTATGATTTAATTCAACTGCTTTTAATCCAGTTTAAGTGAACAGTGCTTGCCACAGGTAACAGCCTTAACTACAGTAGATCTTTCTGGCCACTAATTACACTTTCCAGCATAATAATGAAAATAGAGGCAGTTAGGAATCAGGTTACATTGTCTCAAATGCCCCTAAAGATTCTAAGGAACTTTTTGTCTCCAAATTGCAAGTATTTTCTTGCCGTATTGGGACTTGTAGTATTAAAATAAATTCTTGCTTCAGTATTAAACTGACAGAGAGGAATCCTGTATCACTGAGGCTCACATGCCTGGAGTCACAGAAGGGGAGGAAATCAGCTCTGTAGTGGAGCTTACTGTGCTCAGCTAGAGATAGTGGCAGGAGAGGGAAACAGCCAAATAATAGCTGGCATTAAATTTTAATTTCCCCTCTGTGAGAACACTCCTCATGGGCTGAGCCTTCTAGGGTCTGGTCTCCAGTTTTTCAAACAAGGAATCCAGTTATGGGAAATGTTTACATGTAGGAGAACCCGAGGCTGGTAATAGCAGCCAAAGGCTGTAGCATGGGAATTGGGAAAGAAGGCTGAGGAAGGCAGCCAGCTCCTCCAACAGGAAGCTTCCCCAACATTGCTTTTCTGGCCCACATGTTAAAAAATAGAAATCTTTCAGTGAACTTAAATAACTATATATTAATCTCATCCTTAACCTGCACAAATTACAATTAAACCTATGCATGGCTTACTTATTCAGAATGAGAATCCTGTGAAATTACTTGGGAGCTGTACAATAATCAGCACACAACTGAGCGTGTTAACACAGACACAGGGCCTTGGTCGTGCCAGATGTGGCACCGGCTTCCCTTTGGCAATGCTTACTAGTTGCTTTGGAATTTGCTGCCAAGTATGCATCTACTCCTACAAAGTGCTGAGGCCTTTCTAAAGCGTTTGAGAGTGGAGACTGAACCTTTTGGAGCCTGTGTGTTGTTACAGAAAGTTGATCATTTAAACCTCAGATACTGGATAAAGAAAATCTCTGTCATGCTTTCTTGCTTTAAGTGACCTCTGTTAGCTCTCACTGAAGGGTGATTACATGGCCCCTTGAAAGATGAAGCATATAGGAGCATTTGGGTGAGATGCTGTTAGGCCTTTTGCTGTAAACAGTATTTGTAGCCACAGCTTACCTGGAATAGGATGGGGAATATGTGAGTTAGTTTTGAAAAATGATGGACAAAATTACTCTTCAAGGGGTTAGCTGAACTATAAGTGAAGAATTACTCCCCAACCCTTCAAAATTTTTGCAGACTCTATTTAGGATCTGGAAATCAAGTTGTATTGTAATAGGCTTCCAGAACTAGTACTAGCTTTGGTGAACAAAACCTGTCATACCTAGATGTCAAAACAGTTGGTAAGTGACCAGCACCGTTCGCTTCTCCTTGTTAACAATTACATTTGCATACAACCACATTTTCTTTTCATTTAAATCTGCTCACCAAAAATCCTGTTATTAAGTGCTCTTCTCCCTTTGAGATTGTCATGGAAAAGATAATTTATAACATGACTTCTATCAAAGACAGCACATCGTCATCTCTTATGTTGGTTATTTGCAATTCATCAGCATGGTCACATCTGTGACCACACATCTAAAACATATCCTTTGATTCCCACACTTTGTAAGGAAAGCAATTATCCAAGGCTGTTGCTCATCACTTGCAGTATGTGTAAAATGTACCACAAATTACTTTTGAAGTAAAAGAGTGACTTGAATCATAAGCTTTATTTTTATTAAGCTATACTTCTTTCAAACCTAAGCATGAAATATTGCATTTTCATTTCATTAACAAACCACTGCATCCCGCATCCTCCATTGTATGTGCTGCATCATGCTTCAGATTGCCAGATATACTTATGAAGAATTATATGCACTTGTTAATTTCAGCTTGAAGACAAGTATGCTGATTTATTACTCTGCAAAGAATCAGCTGGCTTGCTGTTACTTATGTCTCTTACACATTATGCAGAGCTGATGGAGTTTGTAGCACAACTCAGCAAGTAGGTGTAGGCATTAATGAGAAGGACCATCTCAGTCAGAAAACTGTATAAAGGAAATCAAGTTTGCACAAAAACTCAAAATTGCCCATTGCAAAAGTAAAGTAGCAGCCTAAACGTTTATTATTCTCTAATATATCTGCTATCATTGCATAGTCTTAGTAGCCTGTTTGGAATGTAACATAATTTTCATCAAACATGTAGATAAGAAAAGCACACCTCAGTTTAGTTGATGCAATCATCCACTCAGAATTTCTTGAGATGTGACTGTGTTTATTTTCCCCACTGCTTATCCAATATTTCCTTCTATGTTCCCAGCAATTATCATCTCCCCGGTATCAATCACACCCAACCAATACCCTGCTGTCACAAAAAATCTTGAGCTGTAGCAGCGTCTTGGACTTGTTCTCTGTGACATGCAGTTTGGGATCTGTCTAATGACAGCACATCTCTCTGATGGTTCACTTCTAAACAGCCATGGCTGTGTTTTATACTGATGTGCAACACCTGTGTGCCGCATAGCCATGTGCAAATGACAGCTTTCACTTTGCAATGAATGAAGTGCATTTGTAGGAATGTCAGTACTTAGGGGAAGGCATGACACACTGGGATTTTATCCAGCTTTGTAGACACATACTCCAATTGCACCTTCTAGGTGGGATTGTTCCCATCACTGAGATGCTGTAGCAGGAAATCATGAGCTGGAAGTTTCAGATAACTAGCACTGTTCTTCACACTTCCAGCTAACCATTGCAGATTGTATTGAACTTCATGCTGCAAAGGAGAAGAAATCCTGTAACAGTCTTGTGCATTCCTTCAGTCTTCAGGAATATACAGTGTTTTACCTTTGATGTAGAACGTTTATGCTGTAAGGTACAAACTAAGCTCGTTCTCATATAACAAACCTCTCCTTCCCCTCCTGAGGTAACATTAACTTTGCACTAAGCAAAGATTAATAAATCCAATCCTGCTGAATACTTTTTTTTGGTTGTTTGCATGGACAAGGCAATATTCCTTCAACAACTGGATTTGATGGCCTATTTCTATGCTGCATGGCATTTGTTTAGCATTTTCTATGCTTTTTAAAAAAATAATAAGCTCGTAAATTATTTGAGAAGTAGATATTTACACAACTTTCTTGGCACACTTTTATTAATTTTGCACAGAGTAGAGGAACTGGTTGAATTACAGAAGACTTGGAGAATGTGTGAGTAGTTTTTAACAGGTCATCTTATGAAGCAGTGCTGCAATATCTGCTGTATTTCCAATATATGTTGTCATTGTATAGTCTGTAGTTCGGCAGGCTCTGGCCTGGACAGGTTATTGCCCATATGTGGATTTTGCAGACCTGTAGGGATATTAAAAGAAATGGCAGGGAGTATTTTGCTCAGCAGAAAATAATATGGCTTTTTGATAGAAGTAGCAGATGTGCAAATTTGTACAACAAACAATCTATTTTCAGAGAAATACAAACACTTAAATGAGTGCCACCAGGGAGACTTTCAATAAAATGGAAGGAGACATTGGACTTCTGAAGCTTCCAGGATTTAGCTCAATGGAGTTCCTCATTTCTTGTTGCCCTGGCCTCCCTCCTTGAGGACTTGGAGGAACTTAGGGAGCAGGAATTGAGTAGTTCCAAGCCTGTGTCTGGGTCACAGGAATCAGAGGAAACTAATCCAGAAGCTGCTGTTTTCAGTTATATGGAAAGGAGTGGAGGCAAACTGCTGCTCTCAATGATGTGCTGAAGCACCGTGAAGCACAAGAAAGCCTAAGCCTTCTGTGCCAAAGAAGGTGAAAGGGAGTTGTTTATTATAATCCATTTCCTCTTCAAACTTCCACTCTAGGGCTTAAAAGCCTCTGCAAGTATTCAATGAAGGAAAATGATCTCTGCTCTTGCCTTCTAATCTCCAGGAATGTCTCTCCCCACCTGAACTGCCTGGCCTTCTTTTTCAGAGACTTCTCTGAGAGGTCACCATATGGTTTCCTTTTGTGTTCTTCACTCTTAACTCTTTTGAGACTTGAAGCAATTAATAACAGCATTATCTTCAATGTTCTGGATATCTCAGAGGTGAATCCACTGAGACAGGAACCATACCAAGCTGTTTCAGCTCACCGATCAGTTTCTGTGGTAATGAAGATTTTTGTTTGTGCTGTTTGATTTACTCAGTCATTATGGCAGAACACTCT
Organism: Empidonax traillii; assembly: GCF_003031625.1. NCBI lineage: Eukaryota > Metazoa > Chordata > Aves > Passeriformes > Tyrannidae > Empidonax > Empidonax traillii. Next base: position 70,831 of record NW_020955798.1, read on the forward strand.
CATGTGTAGTCTTTGGAAACTCTAGAGATCTTGACTTTTATATGTTGTCTTCTTTCCAAAGGTTTTAAATACTGAGAACTACAGTCCTGCAGAATGTGGATTACTGGATAGGTGCTACATCAGATGTCTGTGTGGCTTTTTACTTTGGAGGCAGAGGCTGGGGCCAGAGGAACTGTGGATTCACAGCGTGTTACAGACATCATGTAAATAAATGAGGAGTAGGCAGATAGAGGATCTGCTGAGAACAGGTTGGTGCCTGTTTACATTTCTGCAGTCAGTTCTAAAACTGGTGGGTACCCAAGCATCTTACAGTACCCAGAAAATAAACTTTGCTGCCCTTTCTGCTAGTTACTCCCAGCAGTGTCTGCAGCTAAAGTGGCATAGCCATGTGTTCAAAACTAGGAGAAAAAAAGACAGTGGCACTGCCCTGTCAAGTCAGTACTATACTTGAACATACCTTGCAATTAGCAGTCTGTCCGATATCCCTCGGGGGCCATTTCAATTACTATTGATGCCATTTTGCAATACATTTCAGAGCATGTTTATATGAACAGTTTAAGCCAGTCTAAGACCATAAAAATATTAAAAGGAGTAGATCTGGTCTCCCCTCTTACTTGCCACTCTCTGTCCCTGCCTTGCCCAGCACTAACAGACACAAGGTCAGCGGGGAGCTGAGTCAGATGCCCAGTCTAGGTGATTTATTTTTTTTAGCAGAGTTGTTTTTCAGCCTTACAGGAACAAGCTAAGCACACTCATATCTTCCTGGTCTTAAACCTGTACCAAGGGGAGCACATGGCCATGGGCAAGAGCAGGGATGGCTGCATTCAGGTTCTGGTTTCAGGTTAGTTTGCACCAATTGCGAGACTGCACCACAGGCCATGGCAAGTCAGTGTTTGCACCCTGCTGCTGGTAACTGCTGCATCTGGAGCGTTCCCTGAACAGCCAAGTAGTAGTATTGTCTCTCTGCCTCTTGTCTGTCTCCTGCAGATGAAGAATCTGAGAAAGAAGGTGAAAACACCATTCACATGCTTTCATTTACTGGCATAGCAGGAAAGCTTTAAAATTTCTACTTAGTTACTGATATAAGCAGGATATATAATTAGGACTTCAGGGGGAGACAACTGAGGTAAATATGAGTACAGGAACTCTCAGTGTCATGGGACACCATTAAGACCTTATTTGATGTGCATTTAAAATATTCTTCAAAGAGTTTTTTTAAAGGAAAAGGTTTTAACAAAATTGCTCCTTTGCTGAGAGGCAGCACAACTGGATCAAATTAAATAAAACCTGAATTTTAAAAGCATCTTGTGATTTGAGATACTGCAGAGAGCCTCTTTAAAAGGTATCTGAGACTAAGCATCCATCAACTGAGGAAATCCATAACACCAGGGGCTTTAGAAAAATCTAAGCTTTCATATTTGAACTATTTCTCCATACAGCTGGAAATCTAATGTAAACAGGGCCTAAGCAACTTGGCCAAAGTAATTTAGGGAATCAAAACTGATGACTGCTAATACAAGCTCAGATTTCTAGCCAAATGCCCAGAATGCTAACATTTGGCTTTACTGTTTTGTGTTTTTCCTTGATTCTCTGCTGTGAGGTGCAGTGGGGGAACAGTAGAGCAGTGATGACTTCTAACATAACACCACTGCCCTGTTTCTGAAGAAGAACCTGTTTTTTTTCTGAAGCTTATGGATACAAGTACAGACCACAATACCATATGAGAAGTCATTTTTGGCTCTCTCTCACTTTAAGAGCCCATTGCACATAGGAGGTTAAGGAGGCTGTGAATAACCTCATTTCTTTTTTGGAGGAGTGACACAGTTGCAGAAGTTGGATGCCAGCATGGCTCTGTTATTAGTTGTGTGTTGCTGTTACATCTGCATACCACAGCCACAGGTCAGCACCTCATTCTGTCAGCGCTCTGCAGACACTGTAGGAAGATGCCAGTTATTGACCTGGAGGTCTGTCTTACTCTTATATTCTGAGAATAAGACAGTTGGATACAGGAAGATGGGATTGTGCAAGATGATAATTATTGATGAGCAAAATATCCAATTCTCATGGTTGCAACATCCCGGGCAGCAGAGAAAATATAGAAAGAGAATTGAAATTTGAATTTGAAAGAGACACGAAGTGGCTTTGTGAATGCTTATGGGAGTGCTGTGCCCAGGTGAATCAAACAAGTAGGAAAAAAAAAAGGGAGAGATAACTTTCCAGATATTTTTTTTTTTCTTTACTTAGCTACCTGCCAAAAGAGTTACTTCCAAACTCTGTTTGTAAGTCTTCTGGGGCTAATATTAACATTTTAGTTTGGACCAGGAGTGAACTTTTGAAGCAAACTTTCTGACTGTCCTCACTTAGAGCACATTGGTTTACACTGCAGACTGGTCACCAAGCACATGAACTGGATCATTCTTGAGTGAAAACTAAATCAGAAATATGTTCCAAATGCTAGTGAAGGGGGTAGATGTACAGAACCAGATAAAAGATAATCTGAAATAATTACCACCCCCGCAAATATATTTAGCGTAGAGTCAAGGTCTTCAAAACCAATCGTTTTACTCTACAGATCCACTCCTATTGCAGGGTACTACTTGCTAGTGGTAGACATAACTTGTTTCTTTGAATTTTTTTTTTTAAAGGAATACAGCTTTTGGATAGACTTTCAAGTGTTTTTTGCTTCTATTTCTGAAGCATGTTCATATCCAATTATCATAGAATCATAGAATCATAGAATAGATTGGGTTGGAAAAGACCTCCAAGATCATCAAGTCCAACCCCTGATCCAACTCCAATTACTATATCATGGCACTAAGGGCCACATCCAATCTCTGCTTAAAAACCTCCAGGGATGGTGAATCCACCACCTCTCTGGGTAGGCTGTTCCAATGCTTGATTACCCTCTCTGTAAAGAATTTCTTCCTAACATCTAACCTAAACCTCCCCTGGCAGAGCTTGAGCCCATGTCCCCTTGTCCTATTGTTGGTTGCCTGGGAGAAGAGACCAACCCCCACCTGGCTATAACCTCCCTTCAGGTAGTTGAAGAGAGTGATGAGGTCACCTCTAAGCCTTCTCTTCTCCAGACTAAACAACCCCAGCTCCCTCACCCTCTCCTCATAGGACTTGTGCTCAAGTCCCTTCACCAGCCTCGTTGCTCTTCTCTGGACCCGCTCCAGCAGCTCAATGT